>NC_020494.1:22239352-22242347 GCF_000184155.1 Fragaria vesca subsp. vesca | reverse complement strand
TGTTGTGTCATCCTCTGAGTTGTGAGTCTTGTAAGAAGTGTCTTTACAATAGTGGAATAGTTTGTCTCTCAAGAGTTAGAGGCACGCAGATTTTCTCCCTGGTTGCAGGGTTTCTGCGTATAAAAAACGTACTGGTGTTATATCTTTTACTTTCAGTACTCGCCTTTTTATTTACACAACTTAGTCTCACAGCAAACAGGATAGTACAATCTTTGCTATCCTTGTGCGTGGGATAGAGTAAAAAGTTGTCAGGGCCTATTCACCCCCCCTCTAGGACCTTCAACCTGGTAAAACACCGGCAGAATCAGTCTCCGGCCGCAGTAGCAGATCTTCGCGAGCTCCTCAAGGCACCACTTGGAGTCGGCGTACCTCGACGAGAGCACGACGACGACGGCCGCCGAGTCGTCGATCGCTTCCAGAAGACTCGGCGCTATCTCGTCGCCGCGGTTGAGGGCGTCGTCGTCGCGAAAGACGCGCACGCCGCGCTGCACGAGCGCGTCGTAGAGGGAGTTGGTGATGGTGTGGCGGGTGTCCTCGCCTCTGAAGCTTAGAAACACATCCCACCGGAGTCGGAAACCGCCGACGGCGCCGTCGTACGGCATTGATGCCTTAATTGCTTCTGTCAAGAAGCCAGAGAGTGACGTATTATCATGACATGGTTTTCCTGATCAGAAAGAGCGGTAGACTGACGTCGTTTTAATTAATTAATTAATTAATTTTTTTCAAGGGTGGACCGTCTAACCCGTCAAGGCCCACCGAACCGCCTAGACACGAGCGGAAACCGCCTATCCCGCTTAGGCCCATTTTGCCCATGCTTCGCCCAGCCCACCTAGGCGAATTTTTTTTATTTTTTTCTTTTTACGCAGCTCGCGCCTAGTTTAGGCAAAAGTCTTCTCTTTCCGTCGTCTCCTTCACACCCCTCTCCGATATTTCCATTACTTGAAACCCTCCCTTTCTCTCAATCGTTTCCAGCAGAACTGTGAATCTGTGATCACCAATCCAGTCACTTTCCAATGGCTAAGAGAAGGACTCCCTACGTATACAATTGGAAGAAACCAAAGTGAAAAGAGGATTATCCTCGGTTCAGCTCCTTCATTTTATTTTATTTTTTTTCATTCATTTGTGTGGTTGAATTAGTTGTGAGTTGTGATTCATACGATATTGCATGACTCATAACTTCTTAACTCATGGGTTCAACAACTCAATAGTTTTATATATAGTTGCCTAGCAGCCCTAGCTTCCCTAATCGTTCAACAACAGCAAGAATTGCCTTTTTATGCATGGTTCATGTGTTCATGAAGACATATTCTCATGTAGTCGATCGAGTTCCTTTGGACTAAGCCATGTTGGGGGAAGACCGGCCATGGCACCTTGTGGTGGTAGAAGTGAGGTTTTTCCAAAATTTGATTTGGGGTGTGTTTCGTTTGTAAGAGTAATTCAGATCGACTTCTAATAAGGTGCATAATTTCACGAAGCAAACAACTTGTGTACAATATATATGAAGGTTAAAATAAGGGCACATTTATTAACTTGAAATGAAAATTATCATGAATCGGTATCAACAACAATCAGTATGAGAATATTTCATCATTTTACAGTTTACTTACCATAAGGAATCAAAATATGAATAGAACTAATTACGATTGATGTTGTTTACTTACCATATGAAATCAGAATTAAAACTAGTTTGATTATTAAAATACCCCTACAAGAAATGAATTTAAAATACCCCTAAAATATATAGAAAGTTTCATATAAGTCACATTCTGAATATTTTCTCCTATATAAGTCCACCATAACAGTTTTACTCATATAAGTCCACTTTTAAGGCTAAATCTGTTATTTTACTTTTACGATGTACCTAAAATGCCCTCCTCTCATTTACACCAATTCTCTCTCTCTCTCTCTCTCTCTCTCTCTCTCTCTCTCTCTCTCTCTCTCTCTCTCTCTCTCTCTCTCTCTCTCTCTCTCTCTCTCTCTCTCGCGAACCCACTGCCATGGCGAAGCCGCCGCCGCCTCGGCGCTACTTCCGACTCAACCTTGATTGCATCTCCGGCTCTGACGATGCCGTCGCCTTGACGATGACATCTGGATCCACCGTCGACGACTCCTCAACGACCTCCGCTTCGACCTCGACTGCATCTCCTCAACGCGCAGCCGGATCTACAAGGTCCAACCATCTCCGATGACGTCATCCACCACTTGTTCGGCACCCGCCGCTGTTGGAAGTAGAGATTTATGTGCCTTAGTAGATCTCCCCAGTGTGTGTGGACCTTCCTCTACCTTTTCCGATCTTCTGATCAGCCCCGTCATCACTGGCCGCACCTTCTCCGATCAGCCTCGTCGTCTTCTTCTCCGCACCTTCTCCTATGAGTTCGAGACGGTGACGACGAAGGTGATTTGTCGGTGAGGTACAGATCTATCGAGGATCCACCGCCTTGAGGCGGTTGTCATTTCTGACAAGGACATCGGTCGATCCAAGGGCTATGGTTTTGTGAGTATTCCGATTCATTTCTATTCTTGTTCAATCTTGATCACGCATCACTGACTGCTAATTTAGTTGTGGAATTTGATGAATCAATGGACGTAGTAGCTTTTGTAGGCGGTGGTAGTAGTTTTTGTAGATGGTGGTAGTAGCTTTTGTGGCTGGTGGTAGTATTTTTGTGTTCGTCGAAAACCTCACAGTGGTAGCTTTTGTAGGCTGTGGTAGTAGCTTTTGTAGGCGGTGGTAGTAGCTTTTGTGGCTGGTGGTAGTAGTTTTTGTGTTCGTCGGAAACCTCACAGTAGTAGTTTTTGTAGGCGGTGGTAGTAGTTTTTGTGGCTGGTGGTAGTAGCTTTTGTGTTCATCGGAAACCTCATAGTAGTAGCTTTTGTAGGCGATGGTAGTAGCTTTTGTAGCTGGTGGTAGTAGCTTTTGTCTCTGGTGGTAGTAGTTTTTGTGTTCGTCGAAAACCTCACAGTAGTAGCTTTTGTAGGCGATGGTAGTAGCTTTTGT
>NC_020494.1:22238750-22239332 GCF_000184155.1 Fragaria vesca subsp. vesca | reverse complement strand
TGTGGCTGGTGGTAGTAGTTTTTGTTTTCATCAGAAATCTCACAGTAGTAGCTTTTGTAGGCGGTGGTAGTAGCTTTTATAGCTGGTGGTAGTAGCTTTTTTAGCTGGTAGTAGTAATTTTTGTCATCGTCGGAGGTCGGCCGGAAACCTCGCCGGAGGTCAGTCGGAAATCTCGCCGGAGGTCGGCCGGAAACTTCGCCGGAAACCTCGCTGGAGGTCCGCTGGAAATCTCGCCGGAGGTCCGCCGGAGACTGTTCCGAAATGAGAGTGGTTGTTGACTTTTTATACTAGTGGCATTCTTGTAAATATAAAGGAGAAAATCTAATTTTTTTTGTTGGATGGCAGTCTGTAATTATGTTGAACTTTAATACTTAATACAAAACTTTATTTAGACTTGGGTGGACTTATGTGGGTAAAAATGTTTGGGTGGATCTATGTGGGAAAAAATGTCTCAAATGGACTTATATGTAATTGACCATTTTTTTAAAGAAAAAAGTTCAGGTAGTTATAAAACAGAGGAAGAACGGCTCCATATGGCTCCATGGACCAAACAAAAACCAAAAAAAATAACTGGTGACAACT
>NC_020494.1:22237015-22238730 GCF_000184155.1 Fragaria vesca subsp. vesca | reverse complement strand
CCGGAAACTTCGCCGGAAACCTCGCCGGAGGTCCGTTGGAAATCTCGTCGGAGGTCCGCCGGAGACTGTTCCGAAATGAGAGTGGTTGTTGACTTTTTATACTAGTGGCATTCTTGTAAATATAAAGGAGAAAATCTAATTTTTTTGTTGGATGGCAGTCTGTAATTATGTTGAACTTTAATACTTAATACAAAACTTTATTTAGACTTGGGTGGACTTATGTGGGTAAAAATGTTGGGGTGGATCTATGTGGGAAAAAATGTCTCAAAGTGGACTTATATGTAATTGGCCCTAAAATATAATATATATAATTTAGGATTGGGTAATTTAGAAATATTATAATTATGTGAGGATATTTTAGGGAGAAAAAGTTGATTCCATTACCTTGATTCTGATACCCATCTCCCCCCTTGAGTATTTTGGGTTTCATCAGGAATCGATTCCTGATAAGTAAGTGGGACCCACATCTATTCCAATACCTTGACATGTTAGTAAACGTCGGAATTCACCCATTCTGGAATCAATTACACCACTCTTAATTTTATTCCAGGTTAATAAACATGCCCTAAGTTCATTGATTCTTTGTCAGGTGTAAACAAGTAATACCTACATGCATGATTGAGCCGATTTTATCTATGAAATTGTTAATTAGGGAAGATCAAGAATTGAAATTCTTGAAATTTGGTGCAATGGTAAACTGAAAAAACAAAAAATGGCAGAGTGGAATGTTTTTACATGTCAAGAATAGGTCTATGGTATAATTCCCAGATGTATTCTTCTCCAAACTGAAGGATATATATAGCAGTACAATTACCTATCGCCAAGTGTGAAAGGTAATACAATAATAGAGCTAAGAGCTATGTATGACAGATGATACAAAAGTCAAGTAATGCCACTACATTAATGCAGTAGAGATCATGTCTCTAGTAGTCCAGATTTGCTGCTCCACTACATTAATGAGTTGAATGAAGCAGCTCACTCAACATTAAATTTTCACAGCTCTTAATATTGGCCAGGTTGGTGAACACACTGAAGCTCAACACAGTGAGTTCATTTCATTTTGTAACGATTGAGTCGATCTCCAAAGTCTTCTTGCGCGCCCTTTAACAATGCATGGCATATAATTCTTAATGAACATATAATTAACTAGCTCAAGCTGCTTGAGCCAAAATAATGGCGGATGACGACGACAACGTTTCGTCAACTCTTCCCCATGTCGGCGGTTTCCGGCTGCGCTGGGACGTGTTCTTAAGCTTCAGAGGCGAGGACACCCGGGAAACGATCACCAAGAATCTCTACGAGGCGCTCCAACGACACGGCGTACGGGTTTTCCTAGACAACGACGGTTTGGACCGCGGGGACGACATCGGCCCGACTCTACTGGAAGCTATCGAGGACTCGGCGGCGGCCATCATCGTCCTGTCGCCGAGATATGCCGACTCAAGGTGGTGTCTCAAAGAGCTTGCTAAGATTTGCGAGGGCAGAAGGAGACTGATTCTGCCTCTGTTTTACAAAGTGGATCCCTCCGAAGTTCGGCGGCAAACCGGACCGTTTGAGGAGCACTTCAGACGACATGAGCAGGTGTTTGATAGCGCCATGGTCTCTGGATGGAGGACTGCCATGACCAGAGTAGGCGAGAAAGCTGGTTTTGTCTTCAACAGCTCAAGGTATGTGTGTGTCTGTGTGTGTATATATATATATATATATATATACAC
>NC_020494.1:22188364-22236995 GCF_000184155.1 Fragaria vesca subsp. vesca | reverse complement strand
CGCCCTTAAAGTGCGGATGTCTCTCCATTCTCCACCGTCCGGCTCCGATGACGGCCCGCCTCCACCCTAGCGGACTCCAGCAGCGTCCCCAATCACTTTCCCTCCCCCGCGAGTCCGCCGAATTCCTGTTTTCCGGCGAGAATATCACAATTTAAAGTTTTGGGTGATCTCGTCGAAAAACTGGAATTCGGCAGACTCACGTGGGAGAGAAAGTGATCAGGGACGCTGCCGGAGTTTGCTAGGGTGGAGGCGCGCCGTCGTCGGAGCCGTCCGATGAAGAACGGAGGGACGTCCGCACTTTAAACCCAGTGCGGACGTCCTCTCTGGATCTCGACTATATATATATATATATATATATCTAAAAGACCTCATATACGAGTAACATTCTGATCAAAATATCTTGCATTTTCTCGATCGATCTGCTTTACTCAAGATCATGAACAAGATACAAATTAACCATCTGCTTTTACTCAATATCTTTAACAATATACATGTGAGCAACTTGTTAATCTCAGGCAAAAAATGCATTAGTTACTTAGAAATTCGATATGTTAATCAAAACCCTAGCTAGCATATCCATATATGTGCTTAAATTATGAGATATATAGGTGGTCATGTTGTTCACACGGACCAGAAGATCGAATGATCGATGATGAACATTTATATATATGTCACCTACATTTTGAGATAACATTTGTATCTTTGTTACGGGAAGGTCTGTTGTGCAGTGCTGTATGTCATACATACACTTAGAGAAGTTTGTGCACGTGCTTTACAAAGGGGTGGGTGTGTTGTTTTGAATTTATTTTGCCTTGAAAGCAGCCGGGGAGAAGTTTCCCTTTGCTACTTGCTGTATTACGATTTACGATTAGCCGGAGACCTTCGAGTTCTGTTCTGTCTGTGTACTTGATAATATATAGTTGTATTTCTTTACTAGCTATCGTTGAGATTTGAGCACTTGTTCATGTTAATTAATTAGGGTTTTAGTACTATAATTACTTGCTCGAAGATACAAAAACCTTTGGAGACTTTTGGAATAGTATATTGTATAGGACTATAGGCCTTCTGGAATTATTATTTCATCACTTTGTTTTATTCATACATGTCTTGGGCGAGTGGGCAACTTATTCAGTAATGTTTTTGTCGGAAAAAAACTTACTGAAAAAAACTTATTCATACATGGATGTTCCTTCATTCCCAGTAATCCATACATATCCAGTATTGATCTAAGGTGTGAGACTTAACTGGCTAGTTGACTCATGCCCCAGTTCATTCATGTCCTTGTAACCTTTTATATGACCTGAAATATAATTGTGATCGTGTGTATTGACAGAAGAGAAGGGGAGTTAATTACAGATGAGGAAAAGAAGAAAGAAATTATAGATGAGGAAAAGAAGAAAGAAGCAGATTTGATTGAAAAATTAGTAAGACGGGTTTTGACAGAAATGAACAAAACTCCTATGGGTCTCATACCGTACCCAGTGGGACTTCATTCCCGAGTCGAAGAGGTGATGAAGCAATTAGATATCGGATCCAAAACCGTTCAAGTTATCGGAGTGCATGGCATGGGTGGCATTGGCAAAACAACCCTTGCCAAGGCTCTTTTCAATCGACTTGTTGGTTATTTTGAGCGTCACAGTTTCATCTCAAATGTCAGAGAAAGCTCAGCAAAGGGTCTAATAACTCTGCAAACCACACTTATTAGTGATCTTTCCAAAGGGAAGATGCAGGCCGAAATTAATCAGACTAGTGATGGTATTGCTGCCATCAAAGTTGTTGTGAATGAGAAGCGAGTTCTCGTTGTTCTGGATGATGTTGATAACATAGACCAACTAAGTGCTTTAGTTGGCAATGGACGATGGTTTTATGAAGGAAGCCGAATAATTGTTACAACAAGAGATAGAGAACTCCTACCTAATCATGGTGTCAATCATAAGTTGTATGAGGTCAGGGAGTTGGACGCGTCTGATGCTCTAGAACTTTTCAGTCACCACGCACTGGGAGTTAGAGAGAACCCAGCATCTACCTTTCTGAAACTATCTAAGCAGATTGTGGCTCTTACTGGTGGGCTACCGTTAGCTATTGAAGTATTCGGCTGTAGCCTCTATGATAAGAGGAGAGTAGAGGTATGGACAGACGCTCTGGAAAAACTGAAACGGATTCGTCCAGGGAATCTTCAGGATGTGCTGATGATAAGCTACAATGGGCTAGATGACCAAGAGAAGTGCATCTTTCTAGACATTGCATGTTTATTTGTTAAAATGAAGACCAAAAGAGAAGACGCAGTTGTCATATTCAAGGGCTGTGGTTTTAATGGTGAAATAGGACTTACTGTCCTCACAGCAAGATCACTCATCAAGATCGCTGAAGACACTACATTGTGGATGCACGATCAACTCAGAGACATGGGAAGAGAAATCGTTACAAAAGAAAACGATTCACATCCTGGCATGCGTAGTAGACTATGGGATCGCGATGAAATCATGAATGTTTTCGAGCATGATAAGGTACTCGATCATTTCATTCCAGCAGCATGATATTTATATATGTTGTACGTTCTTCGATCATATATTCCTCTCATATGCATGCAATTTCTAGCTTTTCATTACACAACTTCAGCTTTTCTCAACCCAGCTCCTCATATATTTTGTATTACACTGACAATAGGGGACACCATCCATACAAGGGATTGTCTTAGACTTTGAAATGAAAAGGATGGTGAGTGACCTAGGTGGTGACACAATTTCTTGGTACAACTTTCGGAGAAGCCCCAATTGTACCTCTGCATTGACATACCTAAAGGAAAGATACAAAGCGCATCTTAAAAGCCAAGCAGAGAAAAAGGAAGAGGTCAAGATTTCCTCTAAAGCTTTAGGAGCAATGGTCAACCTTAGGCTGCTCCAAATGAATAACGTGCATTTGGAAGGGAACTTTAAGTTCCTTCCTGCCGGAGTCAAGTGGTTACAATGGAAAGGTTGTCCTTTGAGATCTCTCCCTTCTGATTTTTTACCTCGGCAACTCGCTGTCCTTGATCTTTCAGACAGCAATATCACAAGTTTGTGGGGAGGACGCAGTATCATGCAATGTTTCACTTGTCTGACCTGCAGTGGAGACGAAAACAAGGTATTTATATATGTGCTTGGTTTTACTTGACAGAAAGAAGCGTTTTTTCTCATTTTCTATATAATTAACTAAATATATATGCTTTTCAGGTGGCAGAGAAATTGATGTTCTTAAATCTAAGATACTGCATTTACCTAACTGATATTCCTGATTTATCTGGGAATCGGGCACTACGGCAGCTTAATCTTGAGCACTGTATTTCATTGACTAGGCTTCATGGCTCGATTGGGAACTTGAACACATTAGTCCACTTGAACCTGCGAGAGTGTTCAAAGCTTGTTGAACTTCCAAGTGATGTTTCTGGCCTGAAAAAGCTCGAATACCTAATCCTCTCTGGTTGCACCCAGTTCCAAAGACTGCCAAACAACATGGAAAGCTTGGTGTCACTGAAAGAACTTCTCCTTGATGAAACTGCTATACAAAGTCTTCCCCAATCTATCTTCCGGCTTACAAAACTCGAAAAGCTCAGCTTGAACCGGTGCAGTGTATTAAAAGAGCTACCTGAGGAGATTGGAAGGCTGTATTCTTTGAAAGAAATATCCTTTAATGGATCTGGTTTGGAAAAACTACCTGATTCCATTGGCTCTTTGGCAAACCTTGAGAAATTAAGATTGTTCTGGTGTAAATCACTAAAAACTCTTCCCAATTCCATTGGGAACCTCAATTTCTTAATGGAATTTAGTACTTATGGTACTCCACTCACTGAACTGCCTGCGAACATTGGTTCATTGTCAAGCTTAAAGGACTTATCAGTTGGGCAGGGTCGATTTCTGAGCTCATTGCCTGATTCAGTTGGAAGATTGAGTTCTTTAGTTGTGCTAAAGATAGAACAGACATCTATCACAGACCTCCCGCAGGATATTGGTGCCTTGAAAACACTTGAGAAACTTGAGCTGAGGAACTGTGAATCTCTTAGATCATTACCAGAGTCAATTGGAGAGATGAGGGCACTAACTTCTATAATCATAACTGCAGCAAATATCACTGAATTGCCAGAATCCATAGGGTTGCTGGAAAATCTTACCATGTTAATGTTGAACAGATGTAAGCAGTTCCGCACGCTTCCAGCATCAATAGGACAGTTAAAATCGTTGCACCAATTGCAGATGAAGGAAACTGCAGTGACCGAACTACCTGATAGCTTTGGGATGCTTTCTAGTTTGATGGTTTTGAGCATGGGGAAGAAGCCTCAAGCTGGGGGACCTGCAGAAGAGAATTTTATACTTCCAGCTTCCTTCTCAAATCTGTCCTTGCTGTACGAACTGGATGCCCGAGCTTGTCACATATCTGGTGACATTTCTGACGATTTCGAGAACCTGTCATCACTTGAAACTTTGAATCTCAGTCGTAATAGTTTCTGCCACCTTCCAGCCAGCCTGAGTGGCATGTCCGTGCTCCAAGAACTTCTATTGCCTCATTGTAGAAAGCTAAAGTCTCTGCCTCCGCTTCCCTCAAGTTTGAAAAAGGTGGATATTGCAAACTGTATTGCATTAGAAAGTATCTGTGATGTTTCAAACCTGGAGAACTTGAGTGAACTGAACCTTACAAATTGTAAGAAAGTTGAGGATATACCCGGGCTGGAATGCTTGAATTCCTTGGTAAGGTTGTATATGAGTGGCTGCAAGGCTTGCTCATCAGCTGTTAAGAGAAGACTTGCGAAAAAGGTACCCTCTCTTGCTCTCTACGTAGTTGAATAGTATGTTTGGTTACATGCAAAATGTTTGAAATTCTACGTGATGTTAGAGTAGGCATACTTGGTATAGTTGTTTATCCACTGTCTACTTGCCTTGCTTGTCTAGCCCATTACAAGTTGTTTGTCTCAAATTTCCTGTGTTGGTATTGAGTTGGTTGCTCTAACTAAAAAAAATGCTGCAGAGCTACCTGAGGAAAATACGCAATCTTAGCATGCCTGGAAGCAAGATACCAGACTGGTTTTCTCAAGAAATGGTTACATTCTCAAAACGAGGAAACCGCCCTCTCAAAAGTGTAATTCTATGTGTTGTGGTTTCTCTCAACCATCAAATACCTGATGACCCAAGAGAAGAACTCCCTGCTGTGGTAGATATTCAAGCGCAGATCCTCATACTGGATTCTCCTACTTACACTACAGCATTGATCTTATCGGGAGTACCCAATACAAATGATGATCAATTTCACTTGTGCCGGTATCCAATTGATCATCCTTTGGTGTCCCAGTTGAAAGATGGTTATAAGATACATGTAAAGAGGAGAGAGCCGCCATATGTGAAAGGGGTGGAGCTGAAGAAGTGGGGGCTATATTTGATTTACGAAGGCGATGATGATTATGAAGGAGATGAAGAATCATTAAATGAAAGCCAGCAATCCCTTTCAGAACAACTGGCAAATTTCTTCAGCACTTTCGAATAAGGCCTGCATCCTAAAGAATGGGGGAAACCAAAGATTCAGCTCCTTTATTCATTTGTGTGATGGAACTAGTTGTGACTTATGGTTTTTAAATATGTTGTATGTAATTTCTAATGACTTTACAGGCGTGATGGCCTAGCCTCCCACTGGGTCCAAGCCATCAAAAAAAAAAGAGTGTTTGATACTAAATATATGAATGTGTATATTACTATGAGTTTTCTTTGAGGCTATTTCATTAGTAAAAGTATTGATAACAAACTATAAATCGTATTAGAAAACACCGTATAACTGTTTAAAACTTGCATGTATGCAGAATCCTTGATACAGGCAGGGCTCCTGCGATCTGGTTACCCAGCAAGTCTTACAATTCCCATGAAACATTCTGGACTCCCAAATTTCTAATTCTGCGTATCATTGCTCAGTCAGGATTCCGAAGTACATGAAGCATCTAAATCAATATAACTATTTCCTCTATCTAAGGGGAAAAGAAGAGAGACTCGCTGATCCATAGTTCATAGTTCATTCAATCTAGAATCATAAGGATGACTATCTAGAGTAAATAAAAGAGCTGTAGGTTCCTAGCAGGCCCTCATCAGATGCAGAAACATCTGGGATGTAGATAGTTGAATGCAGACCACTCCTTTCAGGCACATCTATTCCAAGCAGCTGGGCTAATCGGAATGAAACCAGCTGGAGATACAAGAGCATCCACAGAAACATCATTCAAAGTGACAGGTCTGACTCCTTCCTCCATGATATGTATTGAATATGATAGCGCAACTGCAACGAAATAATAGAAATTGGAAATTACTTATCTGCATAACAAAATATAAGTGTCGTATTGTACGTCCAAAACCAGATATTTAAACTAACAACAGTGAGTATGTACCACAGAGGGGATCCTTCCATTTGCGATCCTTTGCAAGCTTTTGGTACTTCTTTAGCAACGTGTCATAGTAACTTCAATAATTTAACCAGGAAAACCAATTGTAAAGAAAAATTGGTCCGAAACTCAAGATGTGAACCGAAGAGATGCAGTGAAGTTTTATGGTGCATGTATGCAGAAACAAGTCTCCGTGTCTAGATTTTATAAAGATTCCATGTTCAACAACTCATAATCAATGTCTCAACATTGAGCGGTGATGCACCGTAAATAAATAAATCACATGATATTTCATCCAAACAATCCTTATTATTTTATTTTAGTCTGAATAGTCCTTAAGTCGTGATTTTTTATCCAAATAGTCTTTATGGCCTTTATCTGAGAAAATTGTCTGAATGACTTTTTGGATGAAAAATCATGACTTTAAGGACTATTCAGATTAAAATAAAACCATGAGGACTATTTGGATGAAAAATTATGACTTTAAAGACTATTCAGATTAAAATAAAATCACAAGAACTAAACAAATTTCAATTCTATATATTTCACCATATCAACATTTTGAGATAAGATTAGCGATTCATACGAGTAGCCGGAGACCTTCAAATTATAGAAGTTGTGTGTAGTTGATAATATTTTATTAATGTATTTGTTTACTAGCTAATTTCGTTGAGATTTGAGTATTTGTTAATGTTATTTAGGGTTTTAGTATTTTTACTACAGGAGGGTCTGTTGTGCAGCGTTGTATAACATACATACATAAGAGTTTGTGCACGTGCTTTGTAGGGGGTGGGTGGGTGTGTTGTTTTGAATTTTTTTTGCCTTCGAAAGCAGGCTGCAGTAAGTTTCCCTTTGCTACTTGCTGTGTTACGATTTACGAGTAGACGGAGACTCTGTGTACGTGATAATATATAGTTGTATTTCTTTACTGGCTATATCGTTGAGATTTGAGCACTTGTTCATGTTAATTAATTAGGGTTTTAGTACTATTGATCTGTTACTTGCTCTAAGATACAAAAACCTTTGGAGACTTTTGGAATAGTATATTGTATAGGACTATAGGCCTACTGGAATTATTATTTCATCACTTTGTTTTATTCATATGTGTCTTGGGCGAGTGGGAAACAGGAAACTTATTGAGCAATGTTTTTGTCGGAAAAAAACTTTCTCAGTTAGGAATGTGCCATGCATGTTCCTTCATTCCCAGTAATCCAGACATATCCAGTATTGAACCAAGGTGTGAGACTTAACTGGCTAGTTGACTCATGCCCCAGTTTATTCATGTCCTTGTAACCTTTTATATGACCTGAAAGGCTGAAATATAGTTAGGCGCGAGCTGCGTAAAAAAGAAAAAAGAAAAAAGAAAAAGAAATTCTCCAAGGTGGGCTGGGCGAAGCATTGGCAAAATGGGCCTAAGCGGGCTAGGAGGATTCCACTCGTGTCTAGGCGGAACCCAGTTCGGTGGGCCTTGACGGGTTAGACGGTCCACCCTTGAAAAAAATTAAAACGACGCACTCTTGTCTCTTCGGCCTTGACCGCTCTTTCTGATCAGGAAAACCATGCCATGATAATACGTCACTCTGGCTTTTTGACTATGGTGTATGGAGTAGGACCATAAAGCTTGAAAACAGTCGTTTCATTTCAGAATAATTCTTTAGCAAACTAGAAAGAAAGGTTTCATTATTCTATTCTGTGTGTTGGTACAGTAAAAAGAAGCTTCAGGAATTTCAGTAGCTCCCAGACGCAATTAAGGCATCAATGCCGTATGACGGCGCCGTCGGCGGTTTCCGGCTCCGGTGGGACGTGTTCCTGAGCTTCAGAGGCGAAGACACCCGCCACACCATCACCAACTCACTCTACGACGCGCTTGTGCAGCGCGGCGTGCGCGTCTTTCGCGACGACGACGCCCTCAACCGCGGCGACGAGATCGCGCCGAGTCTTCTGGAAGCGATCGACGACTCCGCGGCCGCCGTCGTCGTGCTCTCGCCGAGGTACGCCGACTCCAGGTGGTGCCTTGAGGAGCTCGCGAAGATCTGCCACGGCGGCCGGAGACTGATTCTGCCGGTGTTTTACCAGGTGGACCCCTCCGACGTCCGGCGACAGAGCGGGCCGTTTGAGAAGGACTTCAGGTCTCATAAGGAGAGATTTGAAAGCTCCAAGGTCTGTGAATGGAGAAAGGCCATGGCCAAAGTTGGTGGCATAGCTGGGTTTGTTTACGACAGCAGGTAGTGTTTGATCTCAAATATCTAGGGTTTATTTAGTTGAAATTTGAGCTATTTGTTTATGTTTAAGCTTTTGTTGATCAAGTGTTTTGGAGTGTTTTGGAGGTGTGAATTTAGTAACAATACTTATTTGTTTGTTTATTCCAATGTGTCTCTGATTGAATATAGTAATGAAAATTCTTCTCCAGTATCACTTTCAGATTGGATTTCTAAAATGCAGACCTTTTCCTTTCTAGGTTGCATAAAGTGTGAGACTGGTTTTTTGTTGAATCTAGTAGTTGTTATGTTCATACTTCATACCAAAAGCTTGATCTATACCTATAGCTAACTGTATTATACTACTGTATTTCATTGCTGTGGCAAGTTTGTAAGCTCAAAATGTATTTGACTATTTGTGATGTATATTTGACAGCAAAGAAGCAGAGTTGATTCAATCTTTAGTCAAAACGGTGTTGGCTGAAATAAACAGAACCCCGGTGGGTCTTGCAGCATACACAGTGGGTCTTGATTCCCGAATTGAAGACATGATGAGGTTGTTAGATGTTAGATCAAGTGACGTTCGGGTTGTGGGAGTTCATGGCATGGGTGGTGTTGGCAAGACAACACTTGCCACGGCTATTTTTAATAGACTTGTTGGTCAATTTGATGGACACAGTTTCATCTCAAATGTTAGAGAAGTCTCCGCAGGAGATAAGGGCTTGGTATCTCTTCAAAACAAACTTATCAACAATCTTTCCCCTGGTAAGATGCCTGTGACTGACATTGAGACCGGTATTTCTGCGATCAAGGCACTAGTATATGACAAGCGAGTTCTTGTTGTTCTGGATGATGTTGATAATGTTAACCAGCTAAGTGCTTCAGTTGGCAAAGGAGAATGGTTCAATGAAGGAAGCCGAATTATCATTACCACGAGGGATAAAGGACTATTACCCAGTTATCTTGTGAATTATAAGTCGTATGAGGTCAGGGAGTTGCATGAGTCCCAGGCACTACAACTGTTTAGTTACCATGCACTGAGAAGAGATAAACCCACAGGAAATTTCTTGGATCTCTCTAAAGAAATTGTGTCTCTTACAGGAGGGCTACCGTTAGCTCTTGAAGTATTTGGTTCTTTTCTATTTGATAAGAGGAGAATAGAGGAATGGACAGATGCTCTGCACAAACTGAAAAAGATTCGGCCACAACATCTTCAGGATGTGTTGAAGATAAGTTATGACGCGCTAGACGAGCAAGAAAAGTGTATCTTCTTGGATATTGCATGCTTACTTGTAAAAATGAATCCCAAGAGAGAAGATGCAATTGACATATTGAGGAGCTGTGGTTTTGATGGTGAGATAGCAATTGCTGACCTCACTGCAAAATCACTTGTTAAGATTACAGAAGACACTAAATTGTGGATGCACGATCAAGTTAGGGACATGGGAAGACAAATCGTGATACACGAAAACCTTTTGGATCCTGGCATGCGTAGTAGACTGTGGGAACATGATAAAATTATTAATGTCTTAAAGGATGATAAGGTACATATTCCAGCATATAATAATCTTTCTACATTCCTTTTATGCAAATTCTTGGTACGTTTAGATATATTTGAGAGCCTTTCATAGTTTCCTTTTTTCTTTTTTCTTTATTTTTTTTTAAATTTCATTGAACACCTATTGCCATGTAATAAGGGTCGTTCTCACAAATTGTTGTATATCTATGTGCTTTCATTTCACCAGATGCCTTAAACTGATTGTAGAGAGAGATTAACATAGGAGTAATATGGCTATTGAGACTTCTAAATTTGCTCAATATACCTCTCATTCTCTCTACACCTCCTTTTTACTTTTCAATATAAGCATTTGCTCACTAGACCTCATTTCAAATTTCTAACATAACCTTAGTTATTTATTATCATATATTTCAATTAATTTCCTCTTATTCACTCAATAGATCTCTCATTCTTTGTTTTCTTTTTCCCTTTTTGTTTTTCAACATCCATTATCCCTAGTTCCCTACTTTCATTTTTTGATTATTTTTTTCATGCAAGAAAATGTTCTATTATGAACTATTCTATATGTCTTTTTAATTGCTTTCCTCTTTTGTACGTGTTATTTTTTCTCCATTTTTTTTCTTTTGAATAATTTGATCTCTATTTTGTACCTCATAATAAATTATTTCAATAAATATATATTTTTATAATCGATAGATATTATTTTATTTTTTTTACAAAAATATTTATGCACCTTGCAAGTATATGCGTTCAACATGTATGATAATACCAAATTTTATGTCACATGATCGATATTGATTATTTTTTTAGCTTTTATAAACTATATATACGCTTTAATAAAAAGAAATTGGAAAACAAAAATATATAAAAATAATAATAAAAAATGGAATCAATTATTACTGAATTTGAAAGTCTAAAGAGAATAAATATAATATTTCTTTTTGTATAATTATTGTCTATAATAGTTATTGTGTATGAGGATGTATATGTCATTTAATAATTCACAATAGAGTAAGGTCTAGTGAGCAAATTTGGAGGTTCCAATAGCCGCACTTTTTTTTTTTTTTTTTTTTTTGCTTGTCTTCAATCAACTTCTTATATATAATTTTTATACCTTGATTCACAATAGGGGACAAGATGTATACAAGGCATAGTCCTAGAGGACCTAGACACTGAATGGAAATTGAAGGGTCCAAGGGATCTAACCGGCGACAAAATTTCTTGGAACAACTTTCAAAGTAGCCCCAATTTTACCTCTGCTACTACATACTTAAAGGAAAGATACAAAGCATATCTTCAAAAGCAAGCAGAGAAAAAGAGTCGGATTACAATTCACTCTAAACCCTTTGGAGCTATGGTCAATCTTAGGCTACTTCAGATGAATTATGTGAATTTGGAAGGGAGCTTCAAATTTCTTCCTTCTGAATTGAAGTGGTTACAATGGAAAGGTTGTCCTCTGAAATCTCTTCCTTCTGTTCTTTTCCTTCAGCAACTTGCTGGCCTTGATCTTTCAGAGAGCAAAGTGGAAAGATTGTGCAGTGGTAACAAGAATAAGGTAGGCTTCACTTATCCGACCAGCATCATTTTCACCATTATTCTGAGAAGCAAGAGGTGTACATGACTGATCTTCAGTCTTCACTATACTTCTAAACATTTCACGCACTTTCAGTATTTTCTTAGTGAACCTTATAGTTTCATTTCTAGTTTGCAGGTACCATTTAGTGTAGTTTGGTTATTATTTGTGCTGGTATTTGATAGTAACTATACCATTTTCCAGGTGGCTGAGAAATTGATGTTCCTGAATCTAAGTGGCTGCAGTTCTCTAACTGCTATTCCTGATTTATCTGGGAATCATGCCTTGGAAAAGCTTATTCTTAAGTATTGTGTTGGACTGATTAAGCTCCATGATTCGATTGGGAATTTGAATACATTAGTCTACTTGAACTTGCAAGGGTGTATAAACCTGGTTGAACTTCCAAGTGATGTCTCCGGCCTGAGAAAACTTGAGAACCTAAACCTTTATGGTTGCTCACAATTGAAAAGACTGCCAAAAAACATCGGAAGCATGGTATCACTAAAAGAATTTGTCCTTGATGGAACTTCTATTGAAAGTCTACCCGAAACTATATTCCATCTCACAAAACTTGAAAAGCTCATCTTGAACCGGTGCGGAGCCTTGAAAGGGTTACCTGAGGAGATTGGTAAGCTGTGTTCTTTGAAGGAGATCTCCCTTAATGCATCCGGTTTGGAAAAGCTACCTGATTCCATTGGCTCTTTGGCAAACCTCGAGATACTAAGTTTGTTCTGGTGTAGTTCACTGACCACTATTCCTAACTCCCTTGGTAACCTCAATAACTTAATGGAATTTTTTACTTACGGTACTCCAATTGAAGAACTGCCATTGAGTTTTGGTTTATTATCAAACTTGAAGGAATTATCAGTAGGACATGGTCATTTTCTGCAAGCACTACCAGATTCCATTGGAGGACTAAAATCACTGGTTGTGTTAAAGATAGATGAGACATCAATCACAGGTCTTCCACAAGAGATTAGTGCCTTGAAAACACTTGAGAAGCTTGAGCTAAGGAAATGTAAATTTCTTAGATCATTACCAGAATCAATTGGAAGCCTGAGGGCACTAACTTCTATAATCATTACTGCAGCAGATATCACTGAGTTGCCTGAATCCATAGGGATGCTGGAAAATCTTACCATGTTACAGTTGAACGGGTGTAAACAGTTCCGCAAGCTCCCAACATCAATAGGACAGTTAAAGTCCTTGCACCGATTGCAGATGAGGGAAACAGCAGTGACAGAACTACCTGAAAGCTTCGGAATGCTTTCTAGTTTGATGGTTTTGAGTATGGGGAAGAAGCCTCAAAATGGGAGACATGTGGAAGAGAAGTTTATACTTCCAGCTTCCTTCTCAAATCTGTCCCTGCTGTATGAACTGGATGCTCGTGCTTGTAATATATCTGGTGAAATTTCTGATGATTTCGAGAAGTTATCATCACTTGAAACTTTGAATCTCAGCCGTAATAGTTTCTGCCGCCTTCCAGCCAGCCTGAGTGCCATGTCCGTGCTCCGAGAACTTTTATTGCCTCATTGTAGAAAGCTCAAGTCTCTGCCTCCGCTTCCCTCAAGTTTGAAAAAGGTGGATATTGCAAACTGTATTGCATTAGAAAGTATCTCTGATGTTTCAAACCTGGAGAACTTGACTGAACTGAACCTTACAAATTGTGAGAAAGTTGAGGATATTCCAGGGCTGGAATGCTTGAATTCCTTGGTAAGGTTGTACATGAGTGGCTGCAAGGCTTGCTCATCAGCTGTTAAGAGAAGACTTGCGAAAAAGGTATCCTCTCTTGCTCTCTACGTAGTTGAATCGTCTGTTTAGTTACATGCAAAATGTTTGAAATTCTACTTGATGTTAGAGTAGGCATACTTGGTATAGTTGTTTATCCACTGTCTACTTGCCTTGCTTGTCTAGCCCAATACAAGTTGTTTGTCTCAAATTTCCTGTGTTGGTATTGAGTTGGTTGCTCTAACTAAAAAAAAATGCTGCAGAGCTACCTGAGGAAAACATGCAATCTTAGCATACCTGGAAGCAAGATACCAGACTGGTTTTCTCAAGAAATGGTTACATTCTCAAAACGAGGAAACCGCCCTCTCAAAAGTGTAATTCTATGTGTTGTGGTTTCTCTCAACCATCAAATACCTGATGACCTAAGAGAAGAACTCCCTGCTGTGGTAGATATTCAAGCACAGATCCTCATACTGGATTCTCCTACTTTCACTACAACATTGATCTTATCGGGAGTACCCAATACAAATGAGGATCAATTTCACTTGTGCCGGTATCCAATTGGTCATCCTTTGGTGTCCCAGTTGAAAGATGGTTATAGGATACATGTAATGAGGAGAGAGCCGCCATATGTGAAAGGGGTGGAGCTGAAGAAGTGGGGGATTCATTTGGTGTATGAAGGTGATGATGATTACGAGGGGGACGAAGAGTCACTGAAAGAAAGCCATCAATCCCTTTCAGAAAAACTGGCCAAGTTCTTCGGCTCTTTTGATGATGAAGAAGCTGACTTCACCTCCGGTATTGAACAAGATGATTGCATTTCTGCAAATAGAGATGGTGAAGATGAAGGAATGCCAATGGCACAAGAAATTAGAGAAAGTGAACAAAGAATATGGTTACATGATCGCCATTACTTCGTTTCTTTCTTCCTAGTGCTTTCTCTCGTCTTTCTATCTTTGAGTTGGTTGTATTTGTGGGTGTGATACATGACTTACTGAGTTGGTTGTATTCTTCTCCTATTTGATTTACGAAGGCGATGATGATTATGAAGGAGATGAAGAATCATTAAATGAAAGCCAGAAATCCCTTTCAGAACAACTGGCAAATTTCTTCAGCACTTTCGAATAAGGCCTGCATCCTAAGGAATGGGGGAAACCAAAGATTTAGCTCCTTTATTCATTTGTGTGATGGAACTAGTTGTGACTTATGGTTTTTGAATATGTTGTATGTAATTTATAATGACTTTTACAGGCGTGATCGCCTAGCCTCCCACTGGGTCTAAGCCATAAAAAAAAAAGAATGTTTGATACTAAATATATGAATGTATATATTACACTGAGTTTTCTTTCAGGCTATTTCATTAGTAAAAGTATTGATAACAAACTATAAATCGTATTAGAAAACACTGTATAACTGTTTAAAACTTACATGTATGCAGAATCCTTGATACAGGCAGGGCTCCTGCTTCTGGTTATCCAGCAAGTCTTACAATTCCCATGAAACATTCTGGACTCCCAAATTTCTAATTCTGCGTATCATTGCTCAGTCAGGATTCAGAAGTACATGAAGCATCTAAATCAATATAACTATTTCCTCTACCTAAGGGGAAAAGAAGAGACTCGCTGATCCATAGTTCATAGTTCATTCTATCTAGAATCATAAGGATGCCTATCTAGAGTAAATAAAAGAGCTGTAGGTTCCTAGCAGGCCCTCACCAGATGCAGAAACATCTGGGATGTAGATAGTTGAATGCAGACTACTCCTATCAGGCACATCTATTCCAAGCCGCTGGGCTAATCGGAATGAAACCAGCTGGAGATACAAGAGCATCCACAGAAACATCATTCAAAGTGACAGGTATGACTCCTTCCTCCACGATCTGTATTGAATATGATAGTGCCACTGCAACAAAATAATAGAAAATTGGAAACTGTTTATCTACATAACAAAAAATAAGTGTCGTATTGTACGTCCAAAACCAGAATTTAAACTAACAACAGTGAGTATTTACCACAGAGGGGATCCTTCCATTTGCGATCCTTTGCAAGCTTTTGGTACTTCTTTAGGAACGTGTCATAATAACTTCAATAATTTAACCAGGAAAACCAATTGTAAAGAAAAATTAGTCCGAAACTCAAGATGTGAACGGAAGAGATGCAGTGAAGTTTTATGGTGCATGTATGCAGAAACAAGTCTCCGTGTCTAGATTTTATAAAGATTCCATGTTCAACAACTCATAATCAATGTCTCAACATTGAGTGGTGACGCACTGTAAATAAATAAATCACATGATATCAGGATTATCAGCCATTACCAGTATCAGCCATTGCCAGGTTTACAAACGTTACTATGGTTTATGTTTTGAAGTATCAATACTTCCCAGTTTATTAAATCATCCTATAGGTCCTTTGTTGTTATAATAAAGATGATCATGAACTGAAACAGGACCCAGAATAAGATGTATCAACTCACCCTCCACTACGGCCTAAACGTCTTCCACATCTGTCAAAAGCAAGACCTAGAATGAAAATGGAGGTGAGAAAACAGGCAATTATACTCGGTCTCTTACATAAAAGTGATCCAGGTGGAGGTATGTAATTATGAGAAAGGGTTACAAGATATTACCAGGTAGGATGAACAAGTCAATTGGATCCTTTGCCTCCATAGCTACAACAAAATCATCATCAGATAATGAACAGACATTACCTACCAATGGAAATGTAAGCAAAACAAGGCTCAACCACTTCCAAGTTTTTAACTAGTTTATGAAGAAATTTATGATCCAAATATAATATCAGCAGGAATTAGTGACATCCACATGAGTGATAGAAAATTCCTACATCCAGAAACAGGAGCAGGCTATAATCAATAAAACTAAAACTAAACAATCGAATAAACGAAAGACTACCTAAACCTAGGTTTCAGTACATACAGAAATACAGAAGGATATCCTACATTTTGATTTGCAGATGCATAAATCCAAAACTTCACTAGTGATAGGGAAATATTCCCTTCCCACAAGAGGTAGTTTACTTCACCAAAACTTTCAGAACATGTGTATCAGTTGTTTTTCACTTTTTCAACGAATGCAAAGATTATAACACAGAAAAAGAAGGTACCATCTTCATATAGTTTCCCCTCGGCATCTGAAAGCGCAGGTTCCAAAACATTCATAGACTTCACAATCAGATCATCAACACTGTCAATCCTCAGCATTCTCATATTACTATTCCTATCCTCAACTCGCGGCACATAAAGCTTCCTCCTCATCACCACATCACCGTCTTCACCTAGAAAAAAAAAAACCATAATCAGCTCTAAAAATCTCCAGAACCTCAACAACAACATCAACACGAACGCTATAATCCACACACTGACACACCATTGCCGGGTTTCGATAAAATTTCGGAAACAATCCTTGCCGTATCCACTTCTCGCAACTCAGGAGAGCTTATATAAGCACATATGCTCTCACTATACTTGAACCATGGAGCACTCAACACAATGCTCTGGATTTCAGCGTCTGAAAAATCCAAGAATTTCAGTGAGGCATTTTCACAAACACGTGGAGGGCATAGTCATTTATCACAAAGAAGAGTGAGTCACCTTGTTCGGATTTTCGGGTCGGGTCCATGTTCTTGAGCTCCTTGCGGATTCTGGACCGGAGCGAGTGCTTCTGCCGGAATATAGTTTCGAGCGACGACTCGTCGTTTCCGGTCATGGTGGCGAAGGAGCGGTGAGATTGGAATGAGAGGCGTTCGTTAGCGGAGGGTGGTGACGTGCGCGGGTGAGTGATCAGCGCTGCCACATGCGCCGCCATTTTCGTGAGCTCAGTCGCGGTGGCTCGACGGTGGTGCTGACGTAGCATGCTTTCGTGGCTCGAGCTTCGCGGGTTTCGGTTCGGGAGAAATTAGAAACGGGTGTGGGTGCGAATTTGGCGCGGTTTAGCGGTTCGGGTATGGTTTGGATTTGTGAATGTGTACGGCCCATAATCATTTGCGTTATTTTTTACTATATGTCACTAATCGTGGACATTGATGTGAGTAAGTAAAATATGATCAGCAAATTTACTTATGATTATTGACACTAATGAATACACTTGCTTCTTCATTACTCAGTTGGCTGGAGACCATCTTGATTAAGCATAAACGCAGGAGCAAAAACTTAGCTTGGAGCACAGAATAATATTCGAGAGCCTTTAAAATGCATATCGAATATGTGGAGACATGTCACTAGCTAAGTCGTCGTGAACGAATCCATATTCCTAAATCTCGATTATATATAGGAGATCAGGATAGAGATTATGCAAGGGATTAATAGGCTTTCTAGAATGTTGCAGCTGTGTGCAGTAATTTGGTGCTGCTTGATGTTGAAGGGTTTATTTTGATATGTTGTGGTTCTTCTTTTTATCGTAGCGTCAACATCATGCATGACTATCCAATATCGCAATATCGAAATTTAGAAAGCCTGCGTGCATATATGCACATCTGTAATCTGTTATATATACATAGAGGAAATTTTATAAATAGTACCTGAACTAAAGGTCATTCATTATTTTAATGTCCCAAATTTAAAAACTATTAGTTCGGTACCTCAACATTTAATCTCAATACAATTAACGTATTTTCCATCAATAACAGTGTCAAGTCTATCATTGTGTAAACTATTTAAAGGACAATTTCGTCCTTTCGTTTTCTCTTTCTGTTTTTTTGGCTGTGCCTATATGTTTTTTTCTCTGGCTTCATCCGTGCCAGAAACCCAAAAACTCTTTGGCTCAATCCATGCAAAAACCCAGAAAGCATTTTTGACTATCCATGCAATACAATAAACTCATATCCCTCACCATCCATGTTTCATAGAAAAACCCAGCAAGCAGATTAGTAATTTAAAGTTTTAAACAAAAGCAAAAACCCATAGGTGTGTAAGACTAAAGTTTGTTTGGGGTACAAAAGAGTGAGGGGAGGAAGAGAGAAGGAGAGAGAGCAGTTGCCTGCTCCAAAGACGAAGAAACCCAGACCCAGTACATCTAAAACAACAAGAGACGAAAATATCCCAAAGATCGGAGATGAAAACTTAACGTCGTTAAAGACGACATGTATTGATAATAGGTCTTATTTTGATGTTGGGATACTAATCTAATAATTTTTGAAGTTGATACACCAATGTGATTAATGGCTTGTAATTGAGGTAATATTTGTAAAATTCCCTCATATATATATATACGTAAAGGACCGTTACAGTACAACCAACTAGCTTTACCTTTTTTTTTTCGGTTACAAGGAGGGGCTAAGAGCCCCAAAACAAGCTAACTAAGCAATAATAAGTCTCGGTCGTAAAAGACCATATTTGTCTTCTTGAATCCTGCCCAAAATACAAAGAGACGGTTTTTCAAAAAGATGGTATCCCAAGTTCAAAGAGTGCCCATAATGAGCTAATCCATCTGCCGACGTATTGTTTTCCCTGTAAATATGCACAATAGATCAATTCCAGTTCATCAACCAAAGAGTTTTTCACACTGTAAGGAGGCCATGAAGAGGATGGGTATCATCCCATTCGGCCATTCCCCTTACCTTGAAGAGGAAGCTATAGCCAGTTATATACTAAATTACTACTGCATGCATGCATATATAACTGTCGAAGTGAAGGCATTCGATTCCCCTCCAACAAGTGTCGAGTGTTTCTACTGTGCGTGAGATCGGTACATTACATATAATAATGGACAAAATGTGCCAAATGCTTTGGCGCCCCTGCTTGTATGGTAAGGGTGCTGCGCAATATATATATATTCCCAGTTTCTAACCAATCAAAACCTCTCGCAAAGAACCTGCTTCGATCGATCTAGGTTTTTTTACACTATCCTAATAACATTTATGATCAATGAGAAATCTTGTGCGAGATATACACAGCAATATATTCCCAGAAAGGATCGTGTGCTCATGTTCTGAGGGAAAGAAATGCTGAAGATGGCCAAAGACTGATTAGAGAAGTCTGAAAATTATCAGTCTCGCAGTAAAGAGTGGTTCAAGTTATTAGGGCATAATCCTGTGGACCATGGCAGGCCGGAATTGTAAAGTGTACTCGACCTGTACAATATATAGTATAGAGGTTGAATTCAATTGTCTGTGAGATGTGTTTTGGGAGTAGTCTAGTACTAGCAGATTTTGGCTTTGGCCATAGACACCCATAGACGATCACGTACAGTTAAACCTATCCATGCCAGGAAGGAAATAAACACTGAAGAAACATAAATTATACGTAACATAGAACTATTCACTGTTTGTATATGCATATATGTACATGCAAATACATATTGGTGAACGTACATACGTACTTAAAGAAAAAGATGGTCTTTTGGGTTAGTAGAGGTGGGAAAAAGATGCATCAAAATACACGAATCGAAAGCAACACTCAAAAGAAGAGTGTCGTATCCAAGCAAACTGATTGAAAAGAAAGAATAGTGTGGATATGCATCAGGACCTTGATTCTCACCGGTCAGTAGTACCATATATAAAGCAAAGTGGTTCTCTAGCTCCATGTCACGTTCCAAACCAGCTCAGCTAAGCTCCCCTTTCTCCTTTAAGCCTTTTTTTCTCTTTCTCTATCCCAAGCTTCGAGATAAGTAGTGCATGCTATGCAACAGAAACCCTCATGCCTATAAAGACATCCAACTCGACATGGAGTAAAAATTAAACTGCCCCAGAGAAACTTCTTGCATAGCTAGTTAGCTACCAAGCTTCTCTTACTGTCTTCCTTCCTCGACCTCAACTAGTATCTAGCTAGCTAGCTCTTGTATATATAGACTCACTGTCACAATTACCAAACAATTATGACGGTGATGCTAGTCTAGTTTCTACTAATTTCCCGTCATCTATATCGATGCCCTAGCTTGCTTAGAGGTTTCTGTGTTCTGGTGTTGAAGGTGAAAAAGGAAAGATGGGTAGTGATAATTGTGTTTCTTCTTGCTTTGTTAAGGTTCTGTTGGGAACGTTTGCGGTGGTGGGCTTTATCTTGGTTTTGTTGGTTGCCACGGTAGACTTGACTACTGCTACTGATCAAGTGCAAGGAGGACGCATAGGGTCGTCAAAAACTACACCTACGACCTCATCAGCAACATCAGATCAGTTTGCAGGAACTAGTACGAAGCATGCAGATCAGAAACTTGTTCATCCGGAGCTGGATCTCAACTATATGAGCAAAAGAAGAGTTCCTAATGGACCAGATCCTATTCACAACAGGTACTATAAGGCCATACATGCATTTTTTTAACATGATGATATTTTGATCTTGTTTGATCTGTATACAGTTTTCATTTGCATAATTCTCAGGGAAACTTCTATGTTTAATGCATCCGCGTACGTCGTAGTATAAAAATATAAAGAACTAAAGCGAAAAACCAAACTAACTAAGATGCTCTCTCATGCTTTAAGTATTTCATTGGTTATCGTTATGGAAAAGAAACTGTTCTATTGATTTGTTGCAAACAGTTGAAGCCTAATTAGGTACAGTTTTTAATCTTCCATTTACCCACTTCAAGGAAAAAAGAGAAATAAAGTATATGTCTCTTCACTTTATTCCATTCCATAGGTCTTAGTGATGCTTGCTTAAAGCTAATTAACATTTCATCTTGTGTTCTCTTTCTCCTTCTTCTGTTGTTTTCACCTTTATTCGGACTTACAAGACTTGAGAATAAGAATCATGAGCTGCTATTAATGTTAGTATATATGATGATAATTAAACGGTAATCACCTTACTAGTTTGTACTTAGAATACAAGCTAATTTGAGTCGGTCAAATCAATGATCAAGACAGCTCTTAACAAACTAATTATCTACATAAATCACACAACCCTAATTAGAACCAAGTCCTGCATTTCAGTAGCTTCGATCAATCACTACTTTGGGATCTCTTAATTTCTCATATTTTTGTTCATCATAACAGGAGAACTGGCAACTCGGGGCGACCGCCTGGCCAATCTTAGCCAATGGATCGAGCAGTATTCCTCAAACCTTAGTTCAGTACGTAGGCTAGGAGCGCAGACAATCGAAGATGACAACGGACGTACTCGATGAAGATATGTCTCGCCTTAGGCTAATGTGTGTGTGTATTTCGTACAAATCCTGGAACCAAAACATATAAAATCTTCTTCAAAACTATTTGGAAATCGTTTTCAGAGACATCATGTTCAAAGAGCGAGATCGAATCTAGCCATAGAGAAAATTAACGTACTGTTTCAGAAACTCAACTTTAGTTGTGCTCGACAGATTTAAATTAGTTAATTTTTGAATTAGTAGGTATATATAGAAGAGATCATCAATCTTCAAATGGCATGTAGCATAATGGAATTATGGTTTTATATATCCCATGCATGCAAGCATGGGAAAAGGGATATATGTATGCATCATGCATGAATATTAATATTCGTTAAACATAATGTTCTTGTAGTTTCTATTTACAATGATTATCCCATGTTTGGCTTTAGCTTTGGCTTGTTGAAGAGATTCTAAAACATTTAGAACAGAATGGCATGAGTTCCAAAACTGCTGCTACATACTTTAAAGTGAATCCCACCATTCGTAAAGGTGTTTGCATCTGGTAGTGTTGGTCATTTTCAATTCCTAGCTGGATTCGATTGGTGAAGATATATACACAGTGTGTGTGTGTATATATATATATATAATGCTGGAAGTACGTACTGCTACTACTGTATTGGTCTATGATCCATTCAAAACTCTTCAAAGTGATAACAAAACAATTGAAAGTTTGAAACTAGCTTTATACCCTCCTCTTTATCTTTTCTAGCATACTAATTTAGAGACCAAGATTAAAGAGATTCGTGGTTCAAAAATGGAGCAATTACCCAAAACGGTAAAAGATAAAGAGCTTGGATGTACTTGTATAGATGCCTGTCTAGTATTAGCATGAGAGAGTGAGGGTTGAGATCAGTGTGTAGGTATCAGCTTGATTAGGAACAACCAATCCATCTAAATGAGTTTGCTTGAACTTGAACCTTGCTTAACCGGCGGAGCTCACTAGCTAGCAGCTAGTTTTCTAACGACAATGGACAAGGTTAATTAAGCGCAGTTCCATCTCATGATGTTCAAGAATTGAAGTCACTGTCTAGGTATAGGTATAACTGTCCAAATTCTGAAATTTGGAATCTGCTACGGACACCAACAATGATATTTCTCCATCTATAGTTCATTATTCTAGGTTCTTTTGGTCTGTATGATATCATAATTAGTTTGCTCGTCAAAAGATTCCTCAATTCAATCAAAAAAGATTCCTTAATGGGAAAGCCCAAAATGCAACAGACAACAAGAATACAAGGCCCAACAGGCCGCCTGGTGAAGGCCAATTATTCAATTGCACAGTTCCGTAAATGCAGTATGCATGGAAAAAGATATGCAAATTAGGTTTCAAAAAACAACAACCTGCTTAAAGTGGATTGGATCCAATTAAGTTCGGGTCATAACCGAACCATTTGTTAACTATCGGGGTAAGCCCTCCAGTCGCAATGGCGGGGCGTCAGAGGTTGTTACTCCGTGGCCAACTCGAAGGCCTGAAGTTCTACACTCTGTTTGGTTGTATAGTTATAGCATCATTAAACAATATCTAACAGCTTCGCTCATTACTCATATGAAACACAAATATAGTTTGTAAAACAGCCAAATCAAAAAGAGTAGATTCGTTATAATTTAGGCCTTAACCCGTATCCCATCGTACCGAGCTAACCTATCTCTCACCAAATCACCCACTCAAGTATAAATGGAAGAGTCCTATAAACATGGTCAGAGTTTCTAAAGTCCACATTCAAAAAGGCTGAATATATCAATGCTGTGATTTTTGGACCAAATAAACTCGAAACAAATGGCCTCTACTCCTCCCTATCAAGTTTCTTGTTAGCTTCTCTTTCTAGAGAGGCTGCATTCTTTGACGGTTTGACCAATAGAACACCAACACAAAAACAACCAAACAACAGCTTCTTCATAATTTTCCTCTCAAAAAAGAAAAAGAAACAAAAAATATTGGAACCGTGGGGGCCACCCGAGAGAGCCTAGAGGTTGAACAGTCCAAAAGAAGGAGCTGGAATCGACACGTGTCGGTCATTCACGATGTTGACTCGGCGGAGCCACCGGGGAGAGAAATTGTTTCTCCCATTACAATATTAACAAAACAAAACAAAAAAAGCAGGGAAAAAAAAATAACCAATCACACACCAAATCTGCATTTGTGTTTCATTTCAGCTTCATTTCGCAGCGAGCGAGCGAAGAGAGAAGGGAAAGCAAAGATCGACTTCCCTCGTCTTCCCTTACATTCACATAAATACAATTTCAATTTAATTTCACCGATTTTTTCTTTTCTTTTCGTTTAAAATTTTTCTTTTAAAGAAAAACGAAAAGATCGCAGAGAGAGGAAGAGGAATGATAGAGGGGTCGAGTCTCGACCCAACCTCAAAACGACTCGTTTCGTCGTCCTGATCCGCCGATCGTCCGGCCGCCGTCAGATCTGCTCCGAATCGGCGTTTTCCCGAGATCTGAGAAAAAGCGCGGGAAGAAGAAGAGAAGGAGGCGATGCCGTCTCACGGGGATCTGGACCGTCAGATCGAGCATCTGATGGAGTGCAAGACGTTGCCGGAGGCGGAGGTGAAGACGCTGTGCGAGCAAGCGAGGGCGATCCTGGTGGAGGAGTGGAACGTGCAACCGGTCAAGTGCCCGGTTACGGTGTGTGGAGACATACACGGCCAATTCTACGACCTCATTGAGCTGTTTCGGATAGGAGGCAACGCTCCTGATACTAATTACCTTTTCATGGGTGATTATGTAGGTCAGGCTCTTTATCTCTCTCTTTACTCTTTTCATTTTCGCATTTTTCGTATATTTTTTTTTCATTTTTTTTGTGCGGATTATTTTTAATCTGGATCAAATGGATGAGGATTTGGATTTGGATTGATGAGAAATTATGTGTGGAATAGCGTTTTGTGCTTGTTATGTAGATGCAATTTTATGTGTAGAATTATGTGTGATAGTTGTGAACCTTTTCGTTTCGAGTAATGGAAGCTAGCTATATTATGATCTTGATTTTTGCTTAGTTTCGGAAATGGATTGTGCGGTATAATGATGGAGGTGTGATTATTGTAATCTACCGGAGCTTGTATGTGGTTAATCTTGCTAGAATAATGATTAGGGGTTTTCCGTAGCTTGGATTTATTAGCTTTATGGTTTCTTTTGGTGGATATAATTTCTGTGGTGATCTTTTATGTGTTATAATGGGTTAACATTGTGTTATGTTTGTGGAATGTATGTGGTATACTACGGATGCATCGTTTTGATATTTATGTTTTCTGCTTTATGTGTGTTTAATATATTTGGCTACGCTAATGCAGATCGTGGGTATTATTCTGTGGAGACTGTCACACTTCTGGTGGCTCTGAAAGTTCGTTATAGAGATAGAATTACAATTCTGAGAGGAAATCATGAGAGTCGGCAAATTACTCAAGTGTAAGAATGTCTATTTGATTTTTAAGTTTGGTACTCATAGTTGCAATGCATGTGAAGCTGTGTCTAATTTACATATATAGATCTCCCAATTTGCGCTATGTCTGAATTTTGTTGATTGTATTGTAAGTTTCTTCAGAGTAATACAATTAACTCTTAAGCATCTCAATGCCATGCTACCCCTCCTCCTCTGAGTGAATTCTTTTATAGATATTAGTTTTCACTAATTGATTTCTGTGTTGAGGACCAAGTCCCCAAAACTAGTGGGAAATTTGTGCTTAGCTGACTTCCAGAGAGTGCCCTTCTGCCAGCAAAATATGTAGAATTAGGCTTTTAATCATAGGTTGGCCTACCTTATGTTCATATTGAAAAAAAGAATCCTACTCTGTGGCAACTAATTTACCTTACATGAGTGATATGTTTTACTTGATCAGGTTCCATTGGCTTCCTGAGCTTTAGAGTAAGAAATCTCTCTGTTAATCACGGATGCTTGGCCAGAATGTTGCTATTGAATACACAAGCTCATAGTTAATACAGTTGAATAAACTACCAGAATCTTGCAGCAGTATCTTAGATTATGTTGGTTGACAGTGGTTCTTACGTTCTATTCAATTTTGTCAATCTTTTCCAGGTATGGTTTCTACGATGAGTGTTTGAGAAAATACGGAAATGCCAATGTCTGGAAGTACTTTACTGACTTATTTGATTATCTTCCCCTCACAGCCCTTATTGAGAGTCAGGTTGAGTTACCAAACTCTTTCTTTAATATTTTTTACAGTGATAAATATATCGAATAGAGATCAGTTTGGTTGATTTTTGACAGTTCTGGTATATATATTGTAGATTTTCTGTTTGCACGGGGGCCTTTCACCATCTTTGGACACATTGGACAATATCCGAGCCTTGGACCGTATCCAGGAGGTATGATGTTGTTCTCTTCCATGTCCAAATTTAAGATGACATATTGGGTATGATGTATCAGCTGTCTGTTTCAAGTACATCGACATCATATAAAATGCATTCATGACGGTCCTCTGATTTACGTATTACAGGCTTGTTTTGATCATGTTTCTCTTGTCTTGTTTGTGCATGAGCAGGTTCCACATGAAGGACCAATGTGTGATCTCCTATGGTCTGATCCTGATGACCGCTGTGGTTGGGGAATATCTCCACGTGGTGCTGGTTATACATTTGGACAGGATATAGCTGCTCAGTTTAATCATACCAATGGACTCAGCCTGATTTCAAGAGCTCATCAGCTTGTCATGGAAGGATACAACTGGTGCCAGGTGTGTAAACACAAATGGAAGTAGAACTTTGTTTTCTTTTTGTGGTGATGTGCCTCATTAGTTTTTGCTGAATTCTGAGCTTTCATCTGGACATATTTGCAGGAAAAGAACGTCGTGACTGTGTTTAGCGCTCCAAACTATTGTTACCGGTGTGGGAATATGGCTGCAATTTTGGAAATCGGGGAGAATATGGACCAGAATTTTCTACAATTTGACCCGGCTCCTCGTCAAATTGAGCCTGACAACACGCGGAAGACTCCAGATTATTTTTTGTAATTTCAGTATGTCAATGGGCTGTGTGTAATCCATGTTTCTGCCATGTCACTGTAGATGTGTCTTTAAGAGGAGTTCCGTTATTTAAGTCGAGGGTTATGGTCAACATGATTCTTTTGTTTGGAGTTTTTGTCCTGCTGCTGCTGTTTTGTTGATTTGCTGAAGAAACTCGTTAGGAGAACCGACAGTAGTCACTGATGGTCTGTCACTATTGTCTTGTATATTTTTCGAGAGGAAACGGCAATAACATGGTATATCTTGTTCAGTAATTTTGCATCTTCAATGTAGAAAGCTGATTTTTGAATCATATTGGGCAGCCTACATTACAAGTTGAATGTTGGCCAAGTTTAATCTTTGTGTTAGATCTCAACAGTTTATAACAATATGGGAGCAGGGTATTGCACAACTAAATTGTTCCATTTACTCCCATTAATGCAAATAAAATGTACTGTATACATCGGATGCACATTGGAAATGCATAATGCAATTCCTGGCAAGGACAGGACCCTTGAGTAAATTAAAGTGTTTTTTCTGCGATTTCATCCCCAAACAGAGAATATTTCACGTTATCAAAAATATTACACGAGAGAACTGGTTTCTATGAATTGTTTCAATACATGGAGTATACAGAGAGAAATTGGAGGCAGCAAGTGTGAAGGGATTACTGATTCAGCAAATGCATTGCATTTAAAACCTTGCATTGCTCTGAATTCGGGAAAATCCTGCCATTGTAGTTGTCTGCCTTTTCTTGAAGTATACAATAGAACCACTTATGACTAGCAAACACAGCACAATCACCTGTCACATAAGTTGTAAGACATTCATTAGCATGTATATGACCATAAGTATAGCACTCAAAAATAGAAACATAAGATGAAAGTGCTTTCTTGGCCTCTATCCATTTCTCATTTCTGTTCTATACCCGTTAATTAACTCACTAGAGTAAGATAGGTATCACTTCATCAGAAGTTGCATACAATACCTCGAAACCAAGCACTGACAACTTTTCTTCATTAACTGCTGGTATACAGCTTCTGTAAGTAATATAACCCTGTTGCTCATTCTCTTGTGTAGAAGAATCATCCAATAAACTTCTACGCTTTAAAAGTATACCGAGCTCTTCCGCATTATGCAATTCTGACATGTTGGAAACTTCCAGAGTTGATCTAATCTTTTTAGGGTCTTTCTTTGCTTTTGCATCCTTTAATCCTTGCTTAATTTCCACACATTTCAAAGGGATGCGATAGCCAGTCTCACTGCAGCGATACTCATCATTGTTCTACAATTAAAGAAAGAATTATTACTAGTACGAGGCAAAGATTCACAGACAGTAATAAAACATTCAATCACTGATGTGTAGGATATCAAAAGGAGCACAACGAATCAACCATTCGATCTGGAGATCTTCCCATCAAAGTCACCTAAAGTGGCTTAGCTAATCTCATACAAGATCAAAATCAAATCCCCCAACTAAATATTCATTAGAACATTTCTTTTAGGAACATCAGTTGCAAATGAATCCACGCTAATCTGAATTATATATCAGTAGCTCATTATCTTCAATTATTCATATTCATGACCTCCTTTAGCAACATCAACTAGATTCCCACATTCGCTTAACATCTGTTCTTGCTTGATAGCCATATAAATCAAAGTTAACTAAATCGATAGACTCCATTGTTCCTCCTCATTGTAGGATTTCAAAGCAAATAAAGAGCTAAATGATACCAAACCATTCTGATCATCAAAATCTACAACTAGAATCAAACCTAAACAAGCTCAATGCTTCAAAATACATACCGAAAACAACAAAACTGAGCAAAGCACGCATCCAAATCCAAATCAATTGATCAAAAATAAATAAATAAATAAACAAAAACCTTTTCAGAGTATTGGCAAGCAACGCAGGGACCATTGGGAGAGCATTCATAGGTCGCGTTAGTTCCATGAGGGCTCTCTTTCAGACCCAGAAGCGTTCTACTTCCAATCCTTCCATCTTCACCATCTTCGATTCTGAATCAACCCAATAACAAAAAATTGTTCAAAACTCAACTGCAGCAGATCACATCTTATTACTCAAACAAGTACATACATACGTATACGTATTAGGGCTTACGTGGCGTAGCCAACTGAGAGCAGAGCGAAGGCTGTGGAGAAGAAGAAGAGGAGGATCAGAAAGAACGGTGAATCTGAAGGCATGTTTTTGTTGCTCTGTTCGCTTCTCTCGTCTGCTAAATTGGGACACTCTTCCCTTATTTTAATTGAATTAACAGAATTGGCCCTTATGTTTTGGATATTATAAAAGCACCCCGTATTTTCCCGCTATTTATGCATGACTTCTTTTGTTGGCGCGAGTGTGGACCAGTAACTAGAACTTATATGGGCTATGCTTGTGTAGCCCACATGGATCTCATTCCTAAATAGGCTAGGAGAGCTTGTTAATTACTAACTTTGATTAATTACTCTCCTTTAGTTACCAGGATTAGTAAGAAGGTTTCAACCTTCAAGATGAAATTTTAGTTCAAAAACCTAAATCTATATGTGATTGAACAACAATCATCGATCAAATTATAAGTTCAGTTCTACGAGGAAAGACACGCTATTAATTATATACCCATGAAATTGGCATTCATACAAGCTTTTGAACAGAGGCATCTTGTACATGATATAGAAGAAACACCATTAGAGAAGAAGAGCCATACCTAATTTGTTTCGAAATTAAACATAAGAGTACCACACACCGTTGTTTCTTCACCTCTATGTTCTTGACCCAAACTCTTGAGCTTTTCAAATTTTCTTTCACGCTATTCTCAGAGCGCCAAATCGAAAAAAGAACGCTTGAGTTCTCGAATGGGGTTAATGAGGTTGGAAAGGGGTTAAGAAACATGACTTAATCTCAGCCGTTGAGGATATTAAAAAGGATCCAATAGCTGGTGGGTTATCCCTAAAAAAAGACCTAAAGACTTAATCTTAGCCGTTGAAGAGAGAGAGAGAGAGAGAGAGAGAGAGAGAGAGATATATATATATATATATATATATATAAGCCAGATTGCAAGTAAATTGATAAAAGACATGGATTTTTGAAGCTAGAATGGTTCAATATATGTTAGGAGGTGTCTATAAGCACACACGAATGGAAAAAGCCGGAGTCCCAAAAAAGTGAAACTGGCTAGAAACTCGTGTGCTATAACAAGTGGTTTTGGCTCGAATTGGGTGAAATTTGAAATGAGGGGTAATACCTCATTTTCTTTTAAAATTAAGGTTCCCGATGTCAATATGAAAAGAATTGAAGAGAACGGAATCTTGGAAAGTCACTCAATACCAATTTAAACAGCAAATTCAACAGCTTTACAAAAAACAACACACGTGAGTTTATTTAGGCCCGATTGCGAGTAAATTGATAAAAAACATGGATTTTTGAAGCTAGAATGGTTCAATATATGTTAGGAGGTGTCTATAAGCACACCCGAACGGAAAAAGCCGGAGTCCCAAAAAAAATGAAACTGGCTAGAAACTTGTGAGCTATAGCAAGTGGTTTTGGCTCGAATTAGGTGAAACTTGAAATGAGGGACAATACCTCATTCTCTTTTAAAAATATGGTTCCTGGTGTCAATATGAAAAGAATGGAAGAGAACTGAATCTTGGAAAGTCACTCAATACCAATTAAAACAGCAAATTCAACAGCTTTACAAAACACGACACGCGTGAGTTTATTTAGGCCCGATCGCGAGTAAATTGATAAAAGACACGGATTTTTGAAGCTAGAATGGTTCACTATATGTTAGGAGGTGTATGTAAGTACACCCGAACGGAAAAAGCCGGAGGCTTAAAAAATGTGAAACTTGCCAGAAACTCGTGTAGCAAAGGGTTTTGGCTCGAATTGAGTGAAACTTGAAATGAGGGACAATACCTCATTTTCTTTTGAAACTAAAGTTTCCGATGTCAATATGAGAAGAATTGAAGAGAACATAAACTTAAAAAGTCACTCAATACCAATTAAACAACAATTTTAACAGCTTTACAAAACACGACACGCGTGAGTTATTTAGGCCCGATCGCGAGTAAATTGATAAAAGACATGGATTTTTGAAGCTAGAATGGTTCAATATATGTTAGGAGGTGTCTATAAGCACACCCGAACGGAAAAAGCCGGAGTCCTAAAAAAATGAAACTGGCTAGAAACTCGTGAGCTATAACAAGTGGTTTTGGCTCAAATTGGGTGAAATTTGAAATTAGGGACAATACCTCATCTTTTAAAAATAAGGTTCCTGGTGTCAATATGAAAAGAATTGAAGAGAACAGAATCTTGGAAAGTCACTCAATACCAATTAAAACAGCAAATTCAACAGCTTTACAAAACACGGCACGCGGGAGTCTATTTAGACCCGATCGCGAGTAAATTGATAAAAAACACAGATTTTTGAAGCTAGAATGGTTGACTATATGTTAGCAGGTGTCTGTAAGCATACCCATACGAAAAAAGCTGGAGGCCCAAAAAAAGTGGAATTGGACAGAAACTCGTGTGCTATAACAAGTGGTTTTGGCTCGAATTAGGTGAAATTTGAAATGAGGGAGGGGCAATACCTCAATTTCACTTAATAATAAGGTTCCCGGTGTCAATATGAAAAGAATTGAAGAGAACATAATCTTGGGAAGTCATTCAATACCAATTAAAACAGCAATTTCAACAGCTTTACTAAACACGACACGCATGAGTTTTTTTTTAGCCGATAGCGAGTAAATTGATAAAAGACACAGATTTTTAAAGCTAAAATGGTTCAATAAATGGTAGGAGGTGTCTGTAACCACACCAGAATAGAAAAAGCCGGAGGACCAAAAAAAGTGAAACTGGGCAGAAACCCGTGTGCTATAACAAGTGGTTTTGGCTCGAATTGGGTGAAACTTGAAATGAGAGACAATACCTCATTTTCATTTGAAACTAAGGTTTCCGATGTCAATCTGAGAAGAATTGAAGAGAACATAATCTTAAAAAGTTACTCAATACCAATTATAACAACAATTTCAACAGCTTTACAAAACACGACACATGTGAGTTTATTTAAGCTCGATCACGAGTAAATTGATAAAAGACATGGATTTTTGAAGCTAGAATGGTTCAATATATGTTAAGAGGAGTTTATAAGCACACCCGAACGAAAAAAGCCGGAGTCCAAAAAATGTGAAATTGGCTAGAAACTTGTGTGGTATTGCAAGTGGTTTTGGCTTGAATTGGGTGAAATTTGAAATGAGGGGTAATACCTCCCTTTCTTTTAAAATTAAGTTTCCCGGTGTCAATATGAAAAGAATTGAAGAGAACGAAATGTTGAAAGTCACTAAATACCAATTAAAACAGCAAATTCAACAGCTTTACTAAACATGACACCCATGGCGGGTCAAGGAGGGTCAAGGAGAGTCAAGGCGGGTCAAGACGGGCCAAGGCGGTCCAAAGCGGGTCAAGGCGGTCCAATGCGGGTCAAGGCGGGCCAAGGGGGGTCAAAGCGGGCCAAGATGGGCCAAGGCGGCCCTAGACGGGTCAAGGTATCCCCATGGTGGCTGTAGGCAGCCCCTTGGCGGCCCTAGGTGTGTCATGACGGGCCCTAGGGAGGTCAAAGCAAACCTAGGCATGAAAAGGCAGCCTCTTGGCCGGTCAAGACGTCCCCAAGGCGGCTTCTTGGTGGCCCTAGGCATGTCAAGATGTCCCCTTGGCGGCCTTGGACGGGTCAAGGCAGGTAAAGGCAACCCCTTGGCGGCTCTAGGTGGGTCATGGCTCCCCCTTAGCTGACCTAGGTGGGCATAGAAGGGCCGAGGAGGGTCAAGGCGGCCTTTGGTGGCACTAGGCTAGACAAGGAGGCCTTAGACGGGTCTTAGCAGCCCCTTGGCGGCCCTAGGCGGGTCAAGGAAGGCCAGGGAGGGTCAAGATGGGCCAAGACGGGTCAAGGCGGTCCCTTGGCAGCCCTGGACTAGCCTAGGAGGTAATGGGGACCCCTTGGCGAGTCATGGCGGCCATTTGGTGGCCCTACGTGGCCTTAGCAGGGTCTAGGAGGGTCAAAGCAGCCCGTTAACAGGTCAAGGTGACCTCTCGACGGCCTTAGACGGGTGAATGCGGGTCAAGATGGCCCAAGGATGGTCAAGGCGGGTCAAGGCAGCCCAAGGTGGGCCATTGTGGGTCAAGGCAGCCCAAGGCGGGCCATTGTGGGTCAAGGCGGCCCAAAACGGGTTAAGGCGGGTCAAGGCGGTTTAAGGCGGGTCAAGGCGACCTAAGGCGGGTCTAGGAGGGTCATGGCGGCCTAAGGCTGTTCAAGGCTGGTCAAGGCGGGTTAAGACAGCCTAAGGCGGTCCATGGCGGGTCAAGGAGGCCCCTTGGCGGGTAAAGGTAGCCCTTAGCGTGTAAAGGTAGCCCTTCGGCGGGTCAAGACATCCCATTAGCGGCCCTAGGCAGGTTAAGGCGGCCTCTTGGCGGCCATAGACGGGTCAAGGTGGCCCTAGGCGGGTCTAGGAGGGTCAAAGTTTGTAAAGGCAGCCCCTTGGTGGCCCTAGGTGGGTCATGGCGCCCCCTTGGCTACCCTAGGTGAGCCTAGTTTGGCCGAGGAGGGTCAAGGCTGGCCAAGACGAGTCAAGGCGGGTTAAGGCGACCCTTTGGATAGTCTTGGTGGCCCAAGGCGGGTCTAGGAGGATCAAGGCAGCCCTAGGCAGGTCTAGGAGGGTCAAGACGGTTTAAGGCAGGTCAAGGCGGTCCAAGGTGGGTCAAGGGGGCCCCATGGCGGCCCTAACCAACCCCTTGGTGGGTCTAGGAGGGTCAAGGCGGCCCTAAGCGGTCTAGGAGGGTCAAGGTGGCCTAAGACGGGTTAAGGCGGCCTAAGGCGGGTTAAGGCAGGTTAAGGCTGCCCTAGACGGGCCTAGGAGGGCCATGGTGACCCCTTGGCGAGTCATGGTGGCATCATGGTTGCCCTAGGCGGGTCGAGGAGGGTTAAGGAGGATCTAGGCGGGTCTAGGAGGGTCTAGGCAGCCCCTAAACGGGTCAAGGCGGTCCCTTGGTGGCTTTAGGGAGGTCAAAACAGCCCTAGGCGTGTAAATGGTACCACTTGGCGGGTCAAGACGTGTCACATCCCGACTCTTAAATTTTTACCTTATTTACTAGCTTGGTAGTAATAAAAGGTTTATCGTCTTCGTCAATGAGTTTATAGTTTCAAAGGTCCCTAGAGGGGTTTCAAGGGACGTTTATTTCGGAGGAATTTTCGTAGGAGAAAAATTTGACGCCGGTAAAAAAGGTAAAATTTAGCTAGTAAAAAGGTAATTTTTATTAGGGTATTATTTTTTGTGGTGTTATTTTGGAGTTGGGTTTATAGTTGGGTTGGGTAGAAACTGATTGGGAAAAGCCCAACACTTTTCTTTTCTCTCTCTTCCTCCTGACTTTCTCCCTCCCTCTCTCCCGTTGCCGGAAGCTTCCCGCCGTCCGCCCGTCACCGTCCGGCTAGCTCCGACCGCCGCACCGGTCCCAAACGGTCGGCCGTCGACCCAACCTTCTTCCTGGACCGGTGAGAGCTGCCCTAGCTCCGCCGTGAGGGAGTTATCTCGCCCGAAAGGTCCGACTGCCATGGTGGTTCTCTCGCCGGAACTCCCTCCTCCGGCCACCACAACCGGAGCTACTTGGCTCAAAATGAGGCTCTCCTCCCGTGCATTCATCCCTCCAAAGGTTTCGCTCCCTCTTGGCCTAGGTAAGGAGATTCGAGTGTTTGAAGTTTAGGGTTTTATTGTAAGTTTTTGTTCGATTGGCCTAGTTAAGCTTGAAATTTGACTTGGTACTAGTTAGAAAGTTGTAGAGTGTGTTGAGAGGATGAAGTTGTTAAAATTTGGTAGGCATTGGAGGTCGTCGGAGTCGGCCTCCGGCCGCCGCTGTTAGGAGGTTTTTCATGGTTTTAAATGTGTAATATTAAGGGGAGTTTAATGATGTGACGTTTGAAATTTTTGGAGGAGTTTTGGATAGGTTTGGGATTTTTGAAAGATTGGTGAATTTGGCGGTTAATGGGGTAGAATCTGACCGTTGGATTTTCTTTATTATTGTTTTAGAATGTTGAAATAAATGAATTGAGGCTGTGGTTGGAGTTTGACGTAAATCCGATAAGCTTAACCCTAGAAAAGGTAGTGGATTAGGCGGAAGAGTTTTGGGTTATATATTTAAGTATTATTTTTTCTGAAATTGAAGTTTGGTCCTAAGCATGGTTATTGTGTCAGGATTCGAGGAGACCTCACTTGAGTGGTGAACTGGATTTTGTCAGGCTTATGCCTAAAGTTGTGAGTGGACTTTTGTTTTTAAATAATATGCATGCTATGGTTCATGGATGAACAATTAATTTTTGTTGGAGCATTTGACGTCATTTTAATTTTGATGATTTTATTTCTCTTGGAGAGATACTGAAAATGAGATTTTCGGTGAATATAATTATGTATTTATGAGGAGAGTATGTATATAAATGCTAACTAGTCATATGTGTCTGTCCACCTTAATGGCATAGCATATAGCCGCATTATGGTGTGACGTGAGCGTTGGACGTGAGCGTAGTAACCCTATATGAGTGTTTAATTCATATAGGGTGTATGGGCATATATTTATACACCCGTATGTCCACCTTAATGGCGTAGTGTATCACCGCATTAAGGCGTGGCGTGAGCGTTGGACGCGAGAGTAGTAGCCCTATATAAATCTATAAGATTATATAGGGAGTATGGACGTGTGTAAATACATACATATATATTTTAGAGCTTGAGAAGCTCGATATTTATGAGATGAATGTTTTATCACTTGAGGCATGCATTCGATTTTTCCTCGGAAATTAAATTGGGAAAGCACAAAGATATTTATTGGTCGTTTCTTTTAAATTTACTTTTGTCCACTCACTCTTACGTTTTCAAATGTTTTCCCCTGGGCCTTTCGTTTTAAAAATGCCCAGTTTGCAGGATTGCATAGTTGAGGTCGGGCGTACATGGAGACGAGACATAGTCAATAGTATAGTTTTCGCTAATTTTTATATTTCTAGTTCATTTCCTCTCAAATAGAGTTGCTCTGAGCTGTGGTTGTTAGATGTGAGATTTTCTTTTTAAAGTTAGTAAATAGATTGGGAGATGTTGTGATTTGGGGGAGCACAAAGGCTCCAGGAGTTTAAGGTTGGATTTAGATTTTCAGAAGTGTATGCAGGTATTATTAGGAAGGGTTGTCCATTTTCAAGGGCGGTTATGCCGAATTTTCGGTAAACTTTCCTTAGAGGTGGTCCCCGCAGGGTTTACTTCGGGTTTCAAGGTGAAATTCGGGGTGAGTCCTGACAAGACGTCCCCTTGGCGGCCTCTTGACGGCCCTAGAAGGGTCAAGGTGGCCTCAGGCGAGCCTAGGATGGTTAAGGAGTGAAAAGTGTTGGTATAAGATTTATTGGCAATTCCTTATGGTCAAAATACACAAGGCACAAACCGCACTTCATGTCCTGAAGACATGATAGCTCAAGTGAAGATTGAAGACCTGACCGTTCTCAAGTGAATCAGGTAGTTCATGTGCATATGCATCACATATTCTTCACTGAGGATGGCAGTTTCACTTGCCATCCTAGATTGGATGATACCCATGCTTGTATCTGTCCTGATCTCTGAGTCTGTCCAGGTGCATATTCAAATGTATTTGCTTCAGTTGTTAAGTATTTGAATCTCAAATCCTTTTAGCAAAACATTAGTTTATTCGTACTTAGGCTCCAAGTCAGTCTAGGATGGTGTGGCAACCAACCCGTGACCACATGACTAGAGCCTCATTGAGTCCAGCTGGGTTTCTGTGATACACAAACCAAGTCAGCGGCTAGTCCATGTGATCCACCGCCCAAGCTATCAGCTGTCCTAAATACCCTCTTAGGAAAAATGGTTTTGTAGAGTCTTTATGCCTGACCAAACTGATTAAGTTTTTCAAAACCATTTGTCTTTTTCTGTTGGCTTCATTCCCATCTGGGAAAATCTCTCCTTGCCTCTGCTTTAGGCGTGTTGGATCTGTCAGTCCCTTTCTGTCCTACTTTCAGGAAGACAAATCACTACAGTCCAAATATGAAGCCATCTTGAATTGGCAATTGTGCCTGCCCGTTCATGGCTGGCACTTTGCCTATATATATGAGGCTCTGCTCCTCATACTCCTTGGTTGTTGAAAATTATCATTTGCATTTTCTCCCCTTGAGTCTTAGCATTATTGCTCCTTTGCTCCTTTGCTCTAAGTCTTCCTCGTTGATTATAAATCTTAGAGCTGAGCACCAAAACATTTTCAAAACCCGTTTCATTGTTCATTGTTCATGCATACCTTGAGAGCGGTCTAGGTGATGCAACCCGGTGAAGTCTTCATAGAGAATTAGCTAAGGAGTTAGTTAAGTTCGTGTGAAGCAAGTTGTAAGCTGTCTCAGAGAATTAGCTAAAGGCGTTAGTTAAGTTCTGCTTTGAAGCTTAGCATAGCCCTATGTGTAAAACACTTGAGAGATAAGAGAGCAAGTTCAGTTGAGTGCTAGTGGTAGACTAGGCAGTATGGCTAGGCGTTGTGCCATCCTCTGAGTTGTGAGTCTTGTAAAAAGTGTGTTTACAATAGTGGAAAAGTTTGCCTCTCAGGAGTTAGAGGCACGTAGTTTTTCTCCCTGGTTGCAGGGTTTCTGCGAGTAAAAAACATACTGGTGTTATATCTTTACTTTCCAGTATTCGCATATTTACATTCACAACTTAGTCTCACAGCAAACAAGATAGCCAAATCTTTGCTATCCTTGTAAGCGGGATAGAGCAAAAAGTTGTCAGGGCCTATTCACTCCCCCTCTAGGACCTTCAAAATGGCAGCCCCTTGACAGCCCTAGGTGGGTCATGGGCCCCTTTGGCTTCCCTAGGTGGGCCTAGCAGGGCCAATGAGGGTCAAGGCGGGCCAAGATGGGTCATGGCGGCCTAAGGCGGGCCAAGACGAGTTAAAACAGTCTCTTGGCAACCCTAGGCGGGTCATGGCGACCCCTTGGCGAGTCATGGCGGCTTCTTGGTGGCCCGAGGCGGGTCTAGGAGGGTCAAGGCGGCCCAAGGCGGTCCAAGGCAGGTCAAGGTGGGTCAAGACGACCCCATGGCTGCCCTAGGCAACCCCTTGGCGGGTCGAGGAGGGTTAAGGCGGCTCTAGGCGGGTTTAAGAGGGTCAAGGCCGTTCAAGGCGGTCCAAGGCGGGTCAAGACAGGCCAAGATGGGCCTAGGCAGATCAAGGCCGGTTAAGACGGGTCAAGGCGGGTTAAGACGGGTCAAGACGGATCAAGGCGGGTCAAGACGGGTCAAGGCGGGCCCTAGGGAGGTCAAGGCGGCCCTAGGCGAGTCTAGGAGAGTCAAGACGGCCCTAGACGGGTCTAGGAGGGTCAAGGCTGTTCAAGGCGGGTCAAGACGGGTTATAGCGGGCCATAGGGAGGTCAAAACAGCCCTAGGCGTTTAAAGGCAGCCCCGTGGAGGGTCAAGACGTCCCCTTAGCGGCCCTTTGGCGAGGTCAAGGTGGCCTTAGGGGGGTCAAGGCGTGTAAATGCATCTCCTTGGCGGCTCTAGGTGGGTCATGGTGCCCCCTTGGCTGCCCTAAGGTGGGTTATGGCGGCCCTCGATGGGCCTAGGAGGGTCATAGCGACCCCATGGCGAGTCATGGTGGCTTCTTGGTGGATATCGACATCGACGAGACCGAGACGAAGCTATTCACACCGGTCGTACTCGTCGTCGTGGCTGAAATTCAAAGATCACCGGCGAACCTAGAAATCCTTCTCTTCTTCTTTTCTCTCTCGCCGGAGCTCCTTTTCGAAAGAACACATAGAGGTTGGGGACGACGAGACGAAGCTGTTGACACCGGTTGGATGTCGAGAGGTGGCCGGACGACTAAGAACGATCGATGCTCCGTCGATGTAGAGAGGCTGGAGATAGGAGACGAAGTCGGTCCGGACTCGATCTAATGAAGTCCAAGTTGATCCACATCACTATATGTTAAGAGGTGTCTGTAAGCACACCCGAACGAAAAAACCGGAGACAAAAAAAAAAGTGAAACTGGGCAGTAACTTGTGTGCTACCGGTTTTGGGTCGAATTGGGTAAACTTGAAATGAGGAACAATACCTCATTTTATTTTGAAACTAAGGTTTCCAATGTCAATATGAGAAGAATTGAAGAAAACATAATTTTAAAAAGTCAATCAATACCAATTAAAACAACAATTTCAACAGCTTTACAAAACACGGCATGCGTGACTTTATTTAGGCCAGATCGCGAGTAAATTGATAAAAGACATAGATTTTTAAAGCTAAAATGGTTCACTATATATTAGGAACTGTCTATAAGCACACCCGAATGGAAAAAGCCGGAGTTCCAAAAAAAATGAAACTTGCCAGAAACTCGTGTGCTATAGCAAGTGGTTTTGGCTCAAAACGGGTGAAATTTGAAATGAGTGGCAATACCTCGTTTTCTTTTAAAATTAAGGTTCCTGGTGTCAATATGAAAAGAATCAAAGAGAACGGAATCTTGGAAAGTCACTCAATACCAATTAAAATAGCAAATTCAACAGCTTTATAAAACCTGGCGCGCGTGAGTTATTTAAACCCGATCACGAGTAAATTGATAAAAGGCATGGATTTTTTAAAGCTAGAAATGTTCAATATATATTAGGAGGTGGCTATATGCACACCCGAACGAAAAAATCCGTAGTCCCAAAAAAAGTGAAACTGGCTAGAAACTCGTGTGCTATATCAAGTGGTTTTGGCTCAAAATGGGTGAAATTTGGAATGAGGGGCAATACCTCATTTTCTTTTAAAATAAGGTTCCTGGTGTCAATATGAAAATTGAAGTGAACGGAATCTTGGAAAGTCACTCAATACCAATTAAAACAGCAAATTCAACAGCTTTACAAAACACGACACGTGTGAGTTTATTTAGGCCTGATCGCGAGTAAATTAATAAAAGACACGGATTTTTGAAGCTAGAATGGTTCACTATATGTTAGGAGGTGTCTGTAAGCACACTCAAACGGAAAAAGGCGAAGGCTTAAAAAAAGTGAAACTTGCCAGAAACTCGTGTGCTATAGCAAGTGGTTTTGGCTCAAATTGGGTGAAATTTGAAATGAGTGGCACTACCTCATTTTCTTTTAAAATTAAGGTTCCTGGTGTCAATATGAAAAGAATTGAAGAGAATGGAATCTTGGAAAGTCACTCAATACCAATTAAAATAGCAAATTCAACAGCTTTATAAAACCCAGCACCCGTGAGTTATTTAAGCCCGATCGCGAGTAAATTGATAAAAGACATGGATTTTTAAAGCTAGAAAGGTTCAATATATGTTAGGAAGTGTCTATAAGCACACCCGAACGGAAAAAGCCAGAGTCCCAAAAAAAGTGAAACTAGCTAGAAACTAGTGTGCTGTAGCAAGTAAATTTGGCTCAAATTGGGTGAAATTTGAAATGAGTGGCAATACCTCATTTTCTTTTAAAATTAAGATTCCTGGTGTCAATATGAAAAAATTTGAAGTGAACGGTATCTTGGAAAGTCACTCAATACCAATCAAAATAGCAAATTCAACAGCTTTATAAAACCCGGCATGCGTGAGTTATTTAAGACCGATCACGAGTAAATTGATAAAAGATATGAATTTTTAAAGCTAGAAAGCTTCAATATATGTTAGGAAGTGTCTATAAGCACACCCGAAACAGAAAAAGCCTGAGTTCCAAAAAAAGTGAAACTGGCTAAAACTCATGTGTTATAGCAAGTGGTTTTGGCTCAAATTGGGTGAAATTTGAAATGAGGGGCCATACCTCATTTGCTTTTAAAAATAAGGTTCCTGGTGTCAATATGAAAAAAATGGAAGAGAACTGAATCTTGGAAAGTCACTCAATACCAATTAAAACAGCAAATTCAACAGCTTTACAAAACACGGTAGACGTGAGTTTATTTAAGCCCGATCGCGAGTAAATTGATAAAAGACACAGATTTTTGAAGCTAGAATGGTTCAATATATGTTCGCATGTGTCTGTAAGCACACCCGAATAGAAAAAACCGGAGGCTCAAAAAAAGTGAAACTTGCCAGAAAGTCGTGTAGCAAGGGGTTTTAGCTCGAATTGGGTGAAATTTTAAATTTGGGACAATACCTCATTTTCTTTTGAAACTAAGGTTTCCGATGTCAATATGAGAAGAATTGAAGAGAACATAAACTTAAAAAGTCACTCAATACCAATTAAACAACAATTTTAACAGCTTTACAAAACACGAAATGCGTGAGTTATTTAGGCCCGATCGCGAGTAAATTGATAAAAGACTTGGATTTTTGAAGCTAGAATAGTTCAATATACGTTAGGAGGTGTTTATAAGCACACCTGAACAAAAAAAGCCGGACTCCCAAAAAATATGAAACTGACTAGAAACTCGTGTGCTATAACAAGTGGTTTTAGCTCGAATTGGGCGAAATTTGAAATGAGGGGCAATACCTCATTTTCTTTTAATAAAAAGGTTCTCGGTGTCAATATGAAAAGAATTGAAGAAAACAGAATTTTGGAAAGTCACTCAATACCAACCAAGACGGGCTCTTAGCGGCCCTAGACCGGTCAAAGCGTGTAAAGGTACCCCCTTGGCGGGCCTAGGTGGGTCATGGCGCCCCCTTGGTTGCCCTAGGTGGGTCATGGCACCCCCTTAGCGGCCCTAGGAGGGTTAAAGTGCGTTAATGCAGGTTAAGGCAGTCCCTAAAGAGGGTCATGACGACGCTTTGGCGAGTCATGGCTGCTTCGTTGTGGCACTAGGCAGCCCAAAGCGGGACAAGGCGGCTAATGGCGGGCCAAGGCAGGTCAAGGCGGTCTAAGGCGGGTCAAGTCGGTCCAAGGCGGGTCAAGGCGGTCCAAAGCGGGTCAAGACGGGCAAAGGCGGGTCAAAGCGGGCAAGGCGGGTCAAAGCAGCCTAAGGCGGGCAAAAGCGGGTTAAAGTGGCCCAAGGCGGGTCAAGGCAAGTCAAGGCAGGACAAAGCGCCCCCTTGGCCTCCCTTTGGCTACCTTCTAGGTGGCCCTAGGCGGGTGTAGGAGGGTCAAGGTGGCCTAAGACGGTTCAAGGCGGCCCAAGGATAGCCCAGGAGGGTCAAGGACTAGGAAGCACGGAATCGCCGAGAGACACGCGCTTCTCGCTTCCGAAGCGGAAGCGAAGCGGAAACGCCGTGGAAGCGGCCAGAAGCGATCGGAATCACGCTTCCGGAAAAAGCAGATATGGGAGCGCGACGGAAGCGCGAGCTTCCGGATTTGGAAGAGCGACGGTGGAACTTATGTAGGAAGCGCGACCTCCATCTCGCCGTCGTTCATCTTCAGTCTGGTCGTTGCCGCCGTTGCTCTTGTCTACGGATCTACTCTCAGGGTAAGAGACTCAGAGGTATCGTCTGGGTCTGCCAATGGGTGGTGTTGAGGGGTTTGGATTTTCCCGATTTGTTACACAGGATAGAAGATGATCGCCATATGAGGGAGAAGAGAGAGCGAGTAAAGAGAGAAGAAAGATGGAGAAGATGAGGGAGGAGAGAGAAAAGAGTGAAGCCAATCTTGATTGGTTTGCTATTGATTGATAGTGCGGTGGTGCAAACTGTAGAATATGAAATCTTCTTATGAGAAGAAATCCAATACATGCACCTCCATACAAAGAAGTAGTGTTTCCCTTCCTCAAATACCCAAAAACTACTCCATCCAACAGCAACATTTTATTTCATATATTCTAATATATATATATATATATATATATATTATATTTATTTTATTCCGCGCTTCCAAAACGCTTCCTCTTTCAAGTATTTTTGAAAAAAAACACTTCCGCGTTTCCAAACGCTTCGCTTCTACGCTTCCGCTTCCGATTCCATGTAACGTAGGTCAAGGAGGGCCAAGATGGTCCAAGGCGGGTCAAAGCGCCCCTTGGCTGGCTTAGGTGGGCCTAGAAGAGCCGAGGAGGGTTAAGACGGGCCAAGGCGGCCTCTTGGCGGCCCTAGACGCACCTAGGATGGTCATGGCGACCAATTGGAGAGTCAAGGCGGCTTCTTGGTGGCCCTTGGTGGGTCTAGGAGGGCTAAGGTGGCCCAAGGCGTTCCAAGGCAGGCCAAGGCGGGTCGGGTCAAGGCGCCCCCTTGGCCGCCCCTTGGCTGCCTTAGGTAGGCCTAAAAGAGCCGAGGAGAATCTAGATGGGCCAAGATGGGTCAAGACGGCCCCTTTACGGCCCTAGACAGAACTAGGAGGGTTATGGCGACCCCTTGGCGAGTCAAGGCGGCTTCTTCAAGGCTCTAGGTGGGTCTAGGAAGGTAAAGGCGGCCCAAGGAGGGTCAAAGTGGGTCAAGGCGGCCCAAGATGATTCAAGGCGGGTCAAGGCGGGAGAGCTGGTCAAGCCGAGCCAAGTCAGCCCCATGGCGGGTCTAGGCAGGTCCAAGGCAGGTTAAGGCGGCCCCATGGCGGCTATAGGCAGCCCTAGGTGGGTCTAGGAGGGTCAAGGCGGTGCAAAGCCGTTCAAGGTGGGTCAAAGCGGGTTAAGGCGGGCAAAGACGGGTCAAAATGGGTTAAGGAGGCCCTAGACGGGTCAAGGTAGTCAAGGCGTGTAAAGGCAGCCCCTTAACGGGCCTAGGCGGGTTATGGCGAGTCATGGCGGCTTCTTGGTGGCCCTAGGCGGGTTTAAGAGGGTCAAGGCGGGTCAAGGCAGGTCAAGGTGGCCCCTTGGCGGATGTAGGTAGTCTATAGATTGGACAAGGCGGCCCTTTGCGGCTCAAGGTGGGTCTTGGCGCCCCCTTGACTGCCCTAAGTAGGCCTAGCAGGGCCGAGGAGGGTCAAGGCGAGGAAAAATGGTTCAAGGCAGGTCAAAGTGGCTCAAGGCGGGTCAAGATGGGTCAAAGGCAAGTCAAAGCGGGTCAAGGTGGGCCAAGGCGGGTCAAGGCAAGTCAAAGCGGGTCAAGGCGGCCCATGGCGACTTAAAACGGTCCAAGGTGAGTCAAAGCGCCCATTTGGCCTCCCCTTGGTTGTCTTCTAGGTGGCCCTAGGCGAGTCTAAGAGGTTCAAGGCAGCCCAAGGCTGGTAAAGGCAGCCCATGGCGGGTCAAAACGCCCCATTGGCCGCCCCTTGGCTGCCTTAGGAAGGCCTAGAACAGCCGAGGAGGGTCAAGGCAGGTCAAGACGGACCTTGGCGGCCTTAGACAGGCCTAGGAGGGTCATGAAGACCCTTGGCGAGTCAAGGCGGCTTCTTGGTGGCCCTAGGTGGGTCTAGGAGGGTCAAGGCAGCTCAAGGCGTTCCAAAGCGGGTCAGGGCGGCCCAAGGCAGGTCAAAGCGGGTCGTGGCGGGTCAAGACGGGCCAAGGCGGGTCAAGATGGTCCATTGACGGACATATGCAGCCGCTTGGCGGGTCAAGACAGCCTTATGCGTGTAAAGGCAGCCCCTAGGCATGTCAAGGCGTCCCCATTGGCGGCCTTAGGAATGTCAAGGCAGCCTCTTGGCGGCCCTAAACGGGTCAAGACGTGTAAAGGGGGAGCCCCTTTGCGGCCCTAGGTGGGTCATGGCGCCCCCTTGGCTGCCTTAGGTGGGCCTAGAAGGGTCGAGGAGGGTCAAGGCGGCCCAACATGGGTCAGGACGGGTTAAGGCGGTCCGTTGGCAGCCCTAGGCGGTCCAAGGAGGTCACGGCGATGCCTTGGCAAGTCATGGCGGCTTCAAGGCGGGCCAAGGCAGGCCAAGGCGGTCTAGGGCGGGGGCCAAGGCGGTTCAAGACAGACCAAAGCGGATCAAGACGGACCAAGGCGGGTTAAGGTGTCAAGGTGTTCAAAGGCGGCCCAAGGCGGGTCAAGGCACCCCTTTGACTGCTCCTTGGTTGCCCTAGGTGGGCCTAGAAGAGCCGAGGAGGGTCAAGGGGGCCCCTTGGCTGCCCTAGACGGGTCTAGGAGGGTCATGGCGACCCCTTGGCGAGTCATGGCGGCTTCTTGGTAGCCTTAGGTGGGTCCAAGACGGTCAAGGCGGCCCATGGCGGCCTAAGACGGGTCAAAACGGTCTAAGGCGGGCTAAAGCAGGTCAAGGCAGGTCAAGACGGATCAAGGTGGCCCCTTGGCAGACGTAGGCAGCCCCTCGGCCGGTCATGGCGGGCCCTAGGCGTGTAAATGCAGCCCCTCGGTGGGTCAAGACGTCCCTTTGGCGGCCCTAAGTGGGCCTAAAAAGGCCAAGGAGGGTCACAAGGCGGCCCTAGGAGGGTAAAGGCGGGTCACGAAGGGTCAATCAGCCCAAGTCGATTCAAGGCGGGTAAAAGCAGCCCAAAGCGGGCCAAGGATGGTCAAGGCGGCCTAGGGCGGGTCAAGGTGGGTCAAGGCTGGTCAAGACGGGTCAAGGTGTTCCTTTGGCTGACGTAGGCAGCCTCTTGGCGGGTCATGGCGGGCCTTAGGCGTGTAAATGCAGCCCATTGGTGGGTCAAGGTGGTCCTAAGGAGGTCCAAACAGCCCTAGGCGTGTCAAGGCGGCCTCTTGGCTGCCCTAGAAGGGTCAAGGCGTGTAAAGGCAGCCCCTTAGCGGGCCTAGGTGGGTCATGACGCCTCCTTGGTTTCCTTAGGTGGGTCATGGCGGCCCTAGGAGGGTCAAACCGGGCCAAGACGGGTCAATACGGGTTAAAGCGGTCCCTATGGAGGGTCATGGCGACACCTTGGTCAAGGCAGGCCAAGGTGTGTCAAGGCGGTCAATGACGGCTCAAGGAGGTCTAAAGCTGGTCAAGGCGGTCCAAGGTGGGTCAAATTGCCCCCTTGGCCGCCCCTTGGCTACCTTAGGTGGGCCTAGAAGAGCCGAGGAGGGTCAAGGAGGGCGAAGGACGGGTCAAGGCGGCCCCTTGGTGAGTCAAGGCGGCTTCTTAGTGGCCCTAGGTGGGTCTAGGAGGGTCAAGGAGGCCAAGGCGAGTCATGGCGCCCCCTTGGCCACACCTTCGACTGTCTTAGGTGGGCCTAGAAGAGCCGAGGAGGATCAAGGCGGGCCAAAACGGGTCAAGGCGGCCCCTTGATGGCCCTAGACGGGCCTACGAGGGTCATGGCGACTCCTTGGCTAGTCAAGGCGGCTTCTTGGTGGCCTTAGGTTGGTCTAGGAGGGTCAATGTGGGTTAAGGCGGGTCAAGCCTGGCCAAGGCGGGTCAAAGTACCCATTTGGCCGCCCCTTGGCTGCCTTCGCAGTGGCCCTAGGCGGGTCTAGGAGGGTCAAGCCGGCCCAAGGCGTTCCCAAACGGGTTAAGGCGACCCAAGACGGGTCTAAGAGGGTCATGGCGACCCCTTGGCGAGTGATGGCGACTTCTTGGTGGCCTTAGGTGGGTCAAGGCGGCCCATGGCGGCCCAAGGCGGTCCAAAGCGGGCTAAGGCAGGTCAAGGCGGGCCAAGACGGGTCAAGGTGGTCCCTTGGCAGACGTTGGAAGCCCCTTGGCGGGTCATAGCGGGCCCTAGGTGTGTAAATGCAGCCCCTTGACCGGTCAAGACGTCCCTTTGGTGGTCCTAAGCGAGCCTAGAAATGCCGAGGAGGGTCAAGGCGGCCCCTTGGCGGCCCTAATGGTCAAGACGGGACAAGGCAAGTCAAGGTGGGTCAAGGCTTCCCAAGACAGGCCAAGGTGGGTCAAGGTGGCCCTAAGGAGGTCAAAACAACCCTAAGCGTGTCAAGTCGGCCCCCCCTTGGAGGCCCTAGGACTGCCAATGCAGCCCCTTGGCGGCCCTAGTCGGGTCAAGGCGTGTAAAGGCAGCCCCTTGGCGCCCCTAGGTGGGTCATGGCTGCCCTAGGTGGGCCTAGAAGGGTCGAGGAGGGTCAAGGTGGCCCAACACGGGTCAGGACGGGTTAAGGCGGTCCGTTGGTGGCCCTAGATGGTCCCTAGGGAGGGTCATGGCGACACCTTGGCGAGTCATGGCAGCTTTAAGGTGGGTCAATGCGGGCTAAGGCGGTTCAAAGCATGTCAAGGCGGTCCAAAGCGGGTTAAGGCGGGTCAAAGCGGGTAAAGGCGTGTCAAGACGGGTCAAAGCGGCCCATGGCGTGTCAAGGAGGTCCAAGGAGGGTCAAGGCGTGTCAAGGCGGCCAATGGCGGCTCAAGGAGGTCCAAGGAGGGTCAAAGCGCCCCCTTGGCTGCCTTAGGTGGGCCTAGAAGAGTTAAGGATGGTCAAGGCAGGTCAAGGCGACCCTAGACGGGCCTAAGAGGGTCATGGCGACCCCTTGGCGAGTTAAGGCGGCTTCTTGGTGGCCCTAGGTGGGTCTAGGAGGGTCAAGCAGCCCAAGGCGGTCCAAGGCGGGTCATAGCGCCCCCATGGCCGCCCCTTGACTGCCTTAGGTGGGCCTAGAAGAGCCGAGGAGGATCAAGGCGGGTCAAGGCAGCCCCTAGACAGGCCTAGGTGGGTCATGGCGACTCCTTGGCTAGTCAAGGGGGCTTCTTGGTGGCCCGAGGTTGGTCTAGGTGGGTTAAAGGGGTTAAGGCGGCCCAAGACGGGTCATGGCAGGTCAAGCCGGGCTAAGGCGGGTCAAGGCGGTCCAAAACGGGTCAAGGCGGGTCAAGGTGGGCCAAGACGGGTCAAAGGCAAGTCAAGGTGGGCCAAGGTGGGTTAAGGCAAGTCAAAGCAGGTCAAGGCGGCCCATGGTAGCTTAAAGCGGTCCAAGGCGGGTCAAATTGCCAATTTAGCCTCCCCTTGGCTGCCTTCGCGGTGGCCCTAGGCGGGTCTAGGAGGGTCAAGGCGGCCCAAGGCGTTCCAAAGCGGGTCAAGGTGACTTCTTGGTGGCCTTAGGTGGGTCCAAGATGGTAAAGGCGGCCCAAGGCGGGCTAAGGCAGGTCAAGGCGGGTCAACGCAGACCAAAACGGGTCAAGGTGGTCCCCTTGCAGACGTAGGAAGCCCTTTGACGGCCCTAGGCGGGTCATGGCGGGCCCTAGGCGTGTAAATGCAGCCCTTGGCGGGTCAATACGTCCCCTTAGCGGCCTTAAGCGAGCCTAGAAAGGCCGAGGAGGGTCAAGACGGCCCCTTGGCGGCCCTAATGGTCAGGACGGGACAACGTAGGTCAAAGCTTCCCAAGACAGGCCAAGGCGGGTCAAGGTGGCCCTAAGGAGGTCAAAACAGCCCTAGGCGTGTCAAGGTGGCCCCCCCTTGGAGGCCTAGATGAGTCAAGGCGTGTAAAGGCAGCCCCTTAGCGGCCCTAGGTGGGTCATGGCCCCCCCTTGGTTGCCCTAGGTGGGTCATGGCGCCCCCTTGGCGGCCCTAGGTGGTTCAAAGCGGGCCAAGATGGGTCAATGCGGGTTATGGCGGTCCCTAGGGAGGGTCATGGCGACGCGGACGCCTTTGCGAGTCATGGTGGCTATTGGCGGCCTAAGCCGGTTCAAGGCCGGTCAAGGCGGCCTAAGCTGTTCCAAGGCAGGTCAAGGCGGGTCATGGCTACCCAAGGCGGTCCAAGGTGGGTCAATGTAATATCCTAAACTATTTTGTTTGTTTTATTAGGTTATTTTTTAGTTTTATTGAGATTTTAGGTATTTTTACTTTTGTCAAAAAAAAAAAATAATAAATTAATTACTACGTTCAGTAAGAACGCAGCAATCATTCCCTTTTTGTCGTGCTCTCTCTCAGCACGCATGCAAAGTGAGAGATGGCATACATAGGAGAGCCTAGAGAGTTGGGCTAGTAGATTAGGATGGATTGGGAGAAGAGGAGAGTGGATTTCGATCAAAAACAGATGGGAGGAGCAAAGAGAGAGTTTTGGAAACAGATAGAAACTTAGTGGGTGTGAGAGGGAAACTTAGTTTGGTCTTGTCTCTGTGTAAGGTAGGATTCTCATCCCCTTTGGTATTTTCGAATTCAGTTCTTGAGATATCAATTACCTTGATCCTTGATTCTTATTTTTGTTCAATTATATGTTTCCTATGATTAATTATACAGTAGTATTTGGACTTCGAATTCATAGACCCGGTTAGGTATCAGAGTTAGTTAGAATTTCATTATGTTTTGATTAGAAGCCGTAGTGATTGCAGCTCTAAAAGAATGGTGTTCTTGAGATGTTCTTGAGTTGGGTGTCCAAATCAGATTTTGGATCTTTTTGATTCATTGTTGGTTGTGTTTAGGAACATCTTAGAGCTCTGGAAATGTTGTCTAACTGTTTTGAAGCTTTATAATCTCTTTTACTACTCCATAAATCGAATCAAAGTCTTCAAATTCGA
>NC_020494.1:22187363-22187954 GCF_000184155.1 Fragaria vesca subsp. vesca | reverse complement strand
ATATCAGTAGACTTTCGAAATTCATAACTATTTCTAGAAAAATCATTTTCAGGTGATTCAACTTCTAAGATCTTCATTAGGATGTCTAGTTTATTTCCTTAGAAGACCACGAAGTTAAATTCTTTATGGTTTTACCTAGATTCCATTGTGAAAGGGACTGGGTCAGGAAACTGTTTTGGTACTAGTTGTGTTAAGATGGATTACTTGTGGTTTACTTCGAATCCTTTGTTTGTTAAAGTGTCCAGACAGTAAATTGCTTAATGTTACGACATTAAGTTTTTTTTTTTTTGGCAATTGAAAGTTCCTTGTGTTGAGTTGCTTTAAGGTAGTTACTAACTTTGTATGTATTTTACCATTTGGTAAGGTTCCGAGGAGGTCGTTGGTGATCCACAAGAGTAGGCAACGGAGCTAGAGCTCGGGTTTGCGCTGCGCAATTCGAGGTAGGGGTTTTGATGGGGGTGTTTTGTTTTATGTTGTGATTATGCTTGAATTGTTTGGCTATTGTTGGAGTTGTTTGACATTAATGTGTGCGATATTGTTGGCATTGTTTGATATTGAACTGTTCTTTTGACTTAGATATATGATCATTGG
>NC_020494.1:22181632-22187296 GCF_000184155.1 Fragaria vesca subsp. vesca | reverse complement strand
AAACCCATTGCAGGTGTTTTCTCGAAGTGTTTTGGAAATCTTATAATGCAAATTAGAACCTTCTTGCTTTGTTTGTAAATAGAGATTGAATAAAGAATAGACGTTATGAGGAGTAACGCTATTCTTGTTTTGGTTTGTTTGCTGTTTGTTTGTAAATACTTTAAACCTGTGTGCTTTTAGCACCCTTTTTAAAGGTTTGTAATATAAATAAAGGTGCGATCGTTTCTTTTCTTACGTCATGTAATGATATCAGTCTCATTTTAATTATGGATATTAAACTGTCTGTAATTAGAATGTGATTCACATCTCAACTCGAGATTATACCTTTACTCGAGTTGGGGTGTGACAGTCAAGGCGGTCCAAAGCGGGTTAAGGCGGGTCAAAGCAGGGAAAGGCGGGTTAAGGCGTGTCAAAGCGGGGCAAGGCAAGTCAAGGCGGGTCATGGCGGGCAAAAGCGGGTCATGGCGGGTCCAAGCGGCCCAAGGCGGGTCAAGACAAGTCAAAGTGGGTCAAGGTAGGCCAAGGCAGTCCAAGACGTGTCAAGGCCGCCTATGGAAGCTCATGGCGGTCCAAGGCGGGTCAAAACGCCCCCTTGGCCGCCACTTGGTTGCCTTAGGTAGGCCTAGAAGAGCCGATGAGGGTGAACGCAAGTCAAGACGGACCTTGGTAGCCCATGACTGGCCTAGGAGGGTCATGGCGACCCCTTGGCGAGTCAAGGAGGCTTCTTCGTGGCCCTAGGTGGGTCTAAGAGGGTCAAGGCGTTCTAAGGCGAGTCAAGGCGGTCCAAGGCAGGTCAAGGCACCCCCTTGGGTGCCTTAAGTGGGCCTAGAAGAACCGAGGAGGATCAAGGCGACCCCTTGGCGGCCCTAGACGGGCCTAGGAAGGTCATTGCGACCCCTTGGCGAGTCAAGGTGGCTTCTTGGTGGCCCTAGTCTAAAATGGTCAAGACGGGTAAAGACTGGTCAAGGCGGCCAAAGATGGTCCAAGGCGACCAAGACAGGTCAAGACGGGCCAAGACGGGTCAAGATGGCCCCTTGGCGGACGTATGCAGCCCCTTGGCGCCCCTAGGCGGGTCATGGCAGTCCTTAGGGAGGTCAAAACAACATTAGGCGTGTAAAGGCAGCCCATTGGCGGGTCAAGACATCCCATTGGCGGCCCAAGGTGTGTGAAGGCGTCCCCCTTGGCAGCCCTAGGAATGTCATGGCGCCCCCTTGGCTGCCCTAGGTGGGCCTAGAAGGGTCGAGGAGGGTCAAGGCGGCCCAACACGGGTCAAGACAGGTTAAGGAGGTTCGTTGGCGGCCCTAGATGGGCCTAGGAGGTCATCGCTGCGCCTTGGCGAGTCATGGCGGCGTCAAGACGGTTCAAGGCCGGCGAAGGCAGGTCAAGGCGGATCAAGGCTGTGCCTTGGCGAGTCATGGCGGCGTCAAGGAGGTTCAAGGCGGGTGAAGGCAGGTCAAGGCGGGTCAAGGCGGTCCAAAGCGTATCAAGGCGGCCCAAGCCGGCCAAAGGCTATCCAAGGCGGGCCAAAGCGGGTCAAGGGGGTCAAGGCAGACCAAAGCGGTCCAAGGCCGGTTAAAGCAGGTCAAGGTTGTCCGAGGCGGGTCGAGGCGGGTCAAGGTTCCCCTTTGGCCTCCCCTTAGCTGCCCTAGGTGGCCTAGAAGAGCCGAAGAGGGTCAAGGAGGTCCAAAGAAGGTCAAGGCGGTCCAAGGCGGTCCTAAGCGGTCCAAGGCGGGTCAAGGCAGCCCAAGGCGGTCCAAGGCGGGCCAAAGCGGCCCAAGCAGTGTCAAGGCAAGTCAAAACGGGTCAAGGCAGTCAAAGACGTGTCAAGGCGGCCTTTGGCGGCTCAAGGCGGTCCAACGTGGGTCAACGCGGGCCAAGGCGGGTCAAAGCGTCCCCTGCCTAGAAGAGCCGAGGAGGGTCAAAGCGGGTCAAGGCACGTGTCAGTTTACTTAGGTCCGATCGCGAGTAAATTTATAAAATACATGAATTTCTGAAGCTAGAATAGTTCAATATATGTTAGGAGGTGTTTATAAGCACATCCGAACGAAAAAAGCCGGACTCCCAAAAAATGTGAAACTGACTTAAAATTCGTGTAACAAGTGGTTTTGGCTCAAATTGGGCGAAATTTGAAATGAGGGGCAATACCTCATTTTCTTTTAACAAAAAGGTTCTCGGTGTCAATATGAAAAGAATTGAAGAAAACGGAATTATGGAAAGTCACTCAATACCAACCAAGGCAGCCTCTTGGCGGCCCAAGACGGGTCAAGGCGTGTAAAGGTAGCCCCTTGGTGGGCCTAGGTGGGTCATGGCGCTCCCTTGGTTGCCCTAGGTTGGTCCTGGCGCCCCTTTAGCGGCCCTAGGAGGGTCAATGCAGGGTAAGGCGGTCCCTAGGGAGGGTCATGGTTACGCCTTGGCGAGTCATGGCGGCTTCATGGTGGCACGAAGCGGCCCAAAGCGAGTTAAGGCGGCTTAAGTCGGGCAAAGGCAGGTCAAGGCGGGTCAAAACGGTCCAAGCGGGTCAAGTCGGTCCAATGCGGGTCCAAGGCGGGTAAAGGCGGTCCAAAGCGGGTCACGGCGGGTCAAAGCAGGTCAAAACGGGCAAAGGCGAGTCAAAGCGGGTCAAGCGGCCCAAGGCGGGTCAAGGCAAGTCAAGGCGGGTCATGGCGGGTAATGGCGGGTCAAAGCGGGTCAAGGCAAGTCAAGACGGTCCAAGGAGGGTCAATCGCCCCTTTGGCCTCCCCTTGGCTGCCTTCTAGGTAGGAGGGTCAAGGTGGCCCAAGGCGATTCAAAGCAGGCCCAGGCAGGTTAAGGTGGTCCAAGACGGGCCAAGGTGGTCCAAGGCTGGTCAAAGCACCCTTTGGTCGCCCCTTGCTGCCTTAGGTGGGCCTAGAAGAGCCGAGGAGGGTTAAGACGAGTCAAAGCGGCCCCTTGACGGCCCTAGACGGGCCTAAGAGGGTCATGGCGACCCCTTGGCGAGTTAAGACGGCTTCTTGGTGGCCCTAGGTGGGTCTAGGAGGGTCAAGGCGCCCCCTTGGCGGCCCTAGACGAGCCTAGGAGGGTCATGGCGACCCCTTGGAGAGTCAAGGCGGCTTCTTAGTGGCCCTAGGTCGGTCTAGGAGGGTAAAGGCGGCCCAAGGCTGGTAAAAGCGGCCAATGACGGCCCAACACGGGTCAGGACGGATTAAAGCGACGCGTTGGCGAGTCATGGAGGCTTCAAGGCGGGCCATGGCGGTTCAAGCCGGGTCAAGGTGGCTTCAAGGCTGGTCATGGCAGGTCAAGGCAGATCAAGGTGGTCCAAGGCGGTCCAAGGCGGATCAAGACGGGTTAAGGCGGTCCAAGGCGGCCAATGCGGTCCAAGGCGTGTCAAGGCGGCTTCTTGGTGGCCCTAGGTAGGTCTAGGAGGGTCAAGGCGGGCCACGGAGGGTCAAGCGGCCCAAGTCGATTCAAGGCGGGGAAAAGGCGGCCCAAAGCGGACCAAGGAGGGTTAAGAAGGGTCAAGGCGGTCCAGGGCGAGACAAGGCAGGTCAAGGCGGGTCAAGGCTTCCCAAGACGGGTCAAGGTGGCCCTAAGGAGGTCAAAACAGCCCTAGGCGTGTCAAGGCGGCCTCCTTAGCGGCCCTAGGACTGTCAAGGCAGCCTCTTAGCGGCCCTAAACGAGTCAAGTCGTGTAAAGGCAGCCCTTTGGCGGGCCTAGGTGGGTCATGGCTCCCCCTTGGTTGCCCTAGGTGGGTCATGGCGCCCCTTGGCGGCTCTAAGAAGGTCAAAGCGGGTCAAGACGGGTCAATGCGGGTTAACGCGGTCCCTAGGGAGGGTCATGGCGACGCCTTGGCGAGTCATGGCGGCTTCATGGTGGCACTAGGCGGCCTAAAGCGGTTCAATACGGGTCAAGGCGGCCTAAGCCGGGCCAAGACAGGTCAAGGCGGTCCAAAGCGGGTCAAGGTGGTCCAAAGCGGGTCAAAGCGGGGAAAGGCGGGTCAAAGCGGGGAAAGGCGAGTCAAAACGGCCCAAGGCTGGTCAAGGCAAGTCAAGGCGGGTCATGGCGGGCAAAGGCGGGTCTTGACGGGCAAAAGCGGGTCCAAGCGGCCCAAGGCGGTAGTGAAAGCAGGTCAAGGCAGGTCAAGGCGGTCCAAGGTGTGTCAAGGCGATTTCTTGGTGGCCCTAGGTGGGTCTAGGACGGTCAAGGCGGCCCCAAGGCATTCTAGGGCTGTCCAAGGCGGGTCAAGGCGCCCCCTTAGCCGTCCCTTGACTGCCTTAGGTGAGCCTAGAAGAGCCGAGGAGGATCAAGACGGCTCAAGGCGACCCTAGGGTCATGGTGACCCCTTGGCTAGTTAAGGCGGCTTCTTGGTGGCCCTAGGTCTAGGAGAGGGTCAAGGCGGGTTAAGGCCGTCCAAGGCGGGTCAAGGTGTGTCAAGCGGTCTAAGGCGGGTCAAAGCGCCCATTTGGTCGCCCCTTGGCTGCCTTCTAGGTGGCCTTAGGCGGGTCTAGGAGGGTCAAGGCGGCCCAAAGGGGTTCAAGGTGGGTAAAGGCGGCCCATGGCGACTCAAGGCGGGTCATGGCGGTCCAAGACGGGTCAAAGCCCCCCATTGGCCGCCCCTTGGCTGCCTTAGGTTGGCCTAGAAGAGCCGAGGAGGGTCAAGGTGGGTCAAGACAGACCTTGGCGGCCCTAGACGAGCCTAGGAGGGTCATGGCGACCCTTTGGTGAGTCAAGGCGGCTTCTTGGTAGCCCTAGGAGGGTCAAAGTGGCCCAAGGCAGGTCAAGGCGCCCCTTTGGCCGCCCCTTGGCTGCCTTAGGTGGCCCTAGAAGAGCCGAGGAGGATCAAGGCAAGCCAAGGTGGCCCCTTGGCGGCCCTAGACGAGCCTAGGAAGGTCATGGCGAGTCAATGTGGCTTCTTGGTGGCCCTATGATGGTCTAAGGGTCAAGGCAGCCCAAGGTGGGTAAAGGCGGCCTATGGCGGGCTAAGGCTAGTCAAGGCGGGCCAAGACAAGTTAAGGCGGGTCATGGCGGGTCAAGACGGGCCAAGGAGGGTCAAGATGGCTCCTTGGCGGACGTATGCACCCCTCTTGGCGACCCTAAGCGGGTCATGATAGTCCTTAGGGAGGTCAAAACAGCCTTAGGCGTGTAAAGGCAGCCCCTTGGCGGGTCAAGATATCCCTTTGGCAGCCCTAGACGTGTCAAGGTGTCCCCCTTGGCGGCCCTAGGACTGTCAAGGTGGCCTCTTAGCGGCCCTAGACGGGTCAAAGCGTGTAAAGGTAGCCCCTTGGCGGCCCTAGGTGGGTCATGGCGCCGCCTTGGCTGCCCTAGGTGGGCCTAGAAAGGTCGATGAGGGTCAAGGCAGCCCAACACGGGTCAGGGCGAATTAAGGCGGTCTGTTGGTGGCCCTAGACAGGCCTTGGAGGTCATGGCAACGCCTTGGCGAGTCATGGCTGTTTCAAGGCGAGTCAAGACCGGCCAAGGCGTTTCAAGGCGGGTCATGGCGAGGCAAAGCAGGTCAAGGCGGATCAAGGTGGGCCAAGGCGGGTCAGGGCTCTCAAAGGCGGTCCTAGGCCGGCCACATCGGGTCAAGGCAGTCATAGGCGGGTCAAGGCGGCCCAAAGCGTTCAAAGGCGGCCCAAGGCGTTCAAAGGCGGTCTGAGGCAGGTCAAGGCGCCCTTTGGCTGCCCTAGG
>NC_020494.1:22117737-22181612 GCF_000184155.1 Fragaria vesca subsp. vesca | reverse complement strand
AGTCATGGCAGCTTCTTGGTGGCCTTAGGTGGGGTCTAGGAGGGTCAAGGCGGTCCAAGGCGGATCAAGGAGGGCCAAGACGGTCCAAGGCGGGTCAAAGCGGGCCAAGATGGTCCAAGGCGGGTCAAGGCGGCCAAAGCGATCAAGGCGGGTGAAGGCGGGGCAAAGAGGGTCAAGGCGGTGGGTCAAGGCGACCCAAGGCGTTCAAAGGCGGCCCAAGGCGGTCCAAAGTGAGTCAAGGCGCCCATTTGGCTGCCCTAGGTGGGCCTAGAAGATACGAGGAGGGTCAAGGCGAGCCAAAGCGTGTAGAGCGGTCCCTTGGCTTCCCTAGACAAGTCTAAGAGGGTCATGGCGACCCCTTGGCGAGTCATAGCGGCTTCTTGGTCGACTTAAGTGGGTCCAAGAGGGTCAAGACGGATCAAGGAGGGCCAAGACGGTCCAAGGCGGGTGAAGGCGGCCAAAGCAATGAAGGCGGGTGAAGGTGGGCCAAAGCGGGTCAAGGCGGGTCAAGGCGGTCATAGGCAGGTTAAGGCGGGTCAAGGCGGCCAAGGCATTCAAAGGCGACCCAAGGTGGTCCATGGCGGGCCAAAGCGAGTCAAGGGCCCCTTTGGCTGCCCTAGGTGAGCCTAGAAGACAGGAGGAGGGTCAAGGGGGGCCAAAGCGGGTCTATGCTGCCCCTTGGCTTCCCTAGATGGGTCTAGGAGGTCATGGCGACCCCTTGGCGAGTCATGGCGGCTTCTTGGTGGCCTTAGGTGGGTCTAGGAGGGTCAAGACGGGTCAAGGCTGCCCAAGGCGGGGCCACCTTGGCGGTCCAAGGCGGGTCAAGACAGGTCAAGACGGGTCAAGGTGGTCCCTTGGCAACCCTTTTGCGGCCTTAGGCGAGCCCTAGGCGTGTAAATGCTGCCCCTTGGCGGCCCTAGGCAGCCTCTTGACGGGTCAAGACGTCCCCTTGGAGGCCCTAAGTGGGCCTAGAAAGGCCGAGGAGGGTCAAGGCGGCCCTGGACGGGTCAAGGCGGGCCACAGAGGGTCAAGCGGCCCAAGTAGATTCAATGCGGGTAAATGCGGGCCAAGGAGGGTCAAGGGGGTCAAGGCAAGTCAAGGCAATACAGGGCGGGACAAGGCAGGTCAAGGCAAGTCAAGGGGGTCAAGGTTGGTCATGGCGGCTCAAGACGATCCAAAGCTGGTCAAGGCGGGTCAAAGCGCCCCCTTGGCTGCCTTCTAGGTGGCCCTAGGAGGGTCTAGGAGGGTCAAGGCGGTTCAAGGCGAGTAAAGGCGGCCCAAGGCGGGTCAAAGCTGCCCATGGCGGCTCAAGGCGGGTCAAAGCGCCCCCTTAGCCGCCCCTTGGCTACCTTAAGTTGGCCTAGAAGAGTCGAGGAGGGTCAAGGCGGCCTCTTTGGCGGCCCTAGGACTGTCAAGGCAGCCTCTTAGCGGCCCTAAATGGGTCAAGTCGTGTAAAGGCAGCCCCTTAGCGGCCCTAGGATTGTCAAGGCAGCCTCTTAACGGCCCTAAACGGGTCAAGTCGTGTAAAGGCAGTCCCTTGGCGGGCCTAAGTGGGTCATGGCACCCCCTTGGTTGCCCTAGGTGGGTCATGGCGCCCCTCGACGACCCTAGGTAGGTCAAAGCAGGTCAAGATGGGTCAATGCGAGTTAAGGCGGTCCCTAGGGAGGGTCATGGCGACGCCTTGGCGAGTCATGGCGGCTTCATGGTGGCACTAGGCGGCCCAAGGCGGTTCAAGGCGGGTCAAGGCGGCCTAACCCGAGCCAAGGCAGGTCAAGGCGGTCCAAAGCGGCCCAAGGCGGGTAAAGGCGGCCCAAGGCGGGTCAAGGTGGTCTAAAGCGGGTTAAGGCGGGTCAAAGAGGGCAAAGGCGGGTCATAGCAGGTCAAGGCGGGTCAAGGCAGGTCAAGGCCGGTCAAGGCAGTACAAAGCGGTCCAAAACGGTCCAAGCCGGGTCAAGGTAGTCCAAGGCGGTCCAAAATGGGTCATTGCGGGTCAAAGCGAGCAAAAGCGGGACAAAACGGCCCAAGTCGATTCAAGGAGGGTAAATGCGGCCCAAAGCGGGCCAAGGAGGGTCAAGGCGGGTTAAGGCTGTCCAGGGTGGGACAAGGCAGGTCAAGGTGGGTCAAGGCTACCCAAAACGGGCCAAGGCGGGTCAAGGTGGCCCCTTAGCAGCCCTTGGCGGGTCAACGCGGGCCCTAAGGAGGTCAAAACATCCCTAGGCGTGTCAAGGCGGCCCCCTTGGTGGCGGCCCTAGGACTTTCAAGGCGGCCTCTTAGCGGCCCTAGACGGGTCAAGGCGTGTAAAGGCAGCTCCTTGGCTGGCCAAGGTGGGTCATGGCGCCCCCTTGGTTGCCCTAGGTTGATCATGGCACCCCCTTAGCGGCCCTAGGAGGGTCAAAACGGGTCAAGGCGGGCCAAGACGGGTCAATGCGGGTTAAAGCGGTCCCTAGAGAGGGTCATGGCGACGCCTTGGCAAGCCATGGCGGCTTCATGGTGGCTCTAGGCAGTTCAAGGCGGGTCAAGGCGGGTCAAGGCGGCCTAAGGCTGGCTAAGGCAGGTCAAGGCGGGCCAAGGCGAGTCAAGATGTTCCAAGACGGTCCAAAGCGGGTTAAGGTGGTCTAAGGCGGGTCAAGGCGGTCCAAGGCCGGTCAAGGAGGTCCAAAGCGGGTCAAGGAGGTCCAAAGCGGGTCAAGGTGGGTCAAAGCGGGCAAATACGGGTCAAGACCGGTCAAAGCGACCCAAGGCAGATCATGGTGGGCAAAGGCGGGTCATGTATGGTAAAGGCGGGTCAAAGCGGCACAAGGCGGGCCAAGGCGGGTCAAGGCAAATCAAGGGGGTCAAGGCTGGTCATGGTGGCTCAAGGCGGTCCAAAACTGGTCAAGGCGGGTCAAAGCGCCCCTTGGCTGCCTTCCAGGTGGCCCTAGGCGGGTCTAGGAGGGTCAAGGCGGTTTAAGGCGAGTAAAGGCGGGTCAAGGCTGCCCATGGCGGCTCAAGGCGGTCCAAGGCGGGTCAAAGCGCCCCCTTGGCCGCCCCTTGGCTGCCTTAAGTGGGCCTAGAAGAGCCGAGTAAGGTCAAGGCGGGTCAAGGCGGCCCTTTGGGTGCCCTAGACGGGCCTAGGAGGGTCATGGGGACCCCCTGGCGAGTCAAGGCGGCTTTTTGTGGCCCTATGTGGGTCTAGGAGGGTCAAGGCGGCCCATGACGGCCCCAGGCGGGTCAAGGCGGGCTAAGGCATGTCAAGGCGGGTCATGGCGGGTCAAGACGGCCAAGGTGGGTCAAGATGGCCCCTTGGCAGACGTATGCATCCCCTTGGTGCCCCTAGGCGGTCCTTAGGGAGGTCAAAACAGCCTTAGGCGTGTAAAGGCAACTCCTTAGCGGGTCAAGATGTCCCATTGGCGGCCCTATGCATGTCAAGGCGTCCCTTTTGGCGGCCCTAGGAATGTCACGGCAGCCTCTTGGCGGTCCTAGACGGGTCAAGGCGTGTAAAGGCAGACCTTTGGCGGCCCTAGGTGGGTTATGGCACCCCCTTGGCTGCCCTTGGTAGGCCTAGAAGGGTCGAGGAGGGTCAAGGCGGCCCAACACTGGTTAACGCGGTCCGTTGGCGGCCCTAGATGGGCCTAGGATGGTCATGGCTAGTCATGGCGGCTTCTTGGTGAGTTATAGCGGCTTCTTGGTGGCACTAGGTGGCCCAAGACGGTTCAAGGCAGGTCAAGGCGGGCCAAGGTGGGTCAAGGCGCTCCAAGACGGGCCAAGGCGGGTCAAGGCGGCCAAAGGCGGTCCAAGACGGGTTAGGGCGGGCTAAAACGGGTCAAGGCGAACCAAGGCGGGTCAAGGCGGGCCAAGGCTGGTCAAAGCGGCCCAAGAAGGGCCAAGGCGGTTCAAGGCGGCCCTAAATGGGTCAAGGTAGCCCCATGGGAGCCGTAGGCAGCCCCTTGGCGGCCCTAGGAGGGTCATGGCAAGCCCTAGGGAGGTCAAAACAGACCTAGGCGTGTAATGGCATCCCCTTGGATGGTTAAGACGTCCCCTTGGCGGCCCTAGACGTGTCAAGGCGGCCCTCTTCGTGGCCCTAGGCGGGTCAATGCGTGTAAAGGAAGCCCCTTGGCGGCTCTAGGTGGGTCATGGCTCCCCCCTGGCTGCATTAGGTGGGCCAAGAAGGGCCGAGGAGGGTTAAGGTGGCCCTAGACGGGCCTAGGAGGGTCAAGGCGTGTAAAGGCAATCCCTTGAAGGGTAATGGCGAGTCATGGTGGCTTCTTGGTGGCCCTAGGCGAGTCTAGGAGGGTCAAGGCGGATCTAGGAGGGTCAAGGTGTCCAAGGCGGGTCAAGACGGCCCTATGGCGGCCCTTGGCGAGTCTAGGTGGGTCAAGGAGGGTCAAGAGGGCCCAAGACGGTTCAAGGCTGGTCAAGGCGGCCCAAAGCGGGTCAAGACGTCCCAAGGCGTTCTAAGATGGGTCAACACGGGTTAAGGCGGCCCTTGGCGGGCCTAGGAGGGTAAAGGCGTGTAAGGCAACCCTTAACCGGCCTAGGCGGGTCACGGCGGCTTCTTGGTGGCCCTAGGCGGGTCTAAGAGGGTCAAGACAGCCCTAGGCAGGTCTAGGAGGGTGAAGACGGCCCTAGGTGGGTCTAGGAGGGTCAAGGCGGTTCAAGGCGGGTCAAGAAAATGCCCAAGGCGGGTCCAATGCGGGTCAAGGCGGGCGAAGGCAGGTCAATGCGGCCCAAGGCGGGCCTAGGAGGGTTAAGGCATGTCAAGGCTGGTCAAGGCGATCCAAGGCGGCCCCATGGCGGCCCTAGGCAGCCCTTTGGCGGGTCTAGGAGGGTCAAGGAAGCCCTAGGTGGGTATAGGAGGGTCAAGGCGGCCAAAGGAGGTTCAAGGCGGGTCAAGGCGGCCTAAGGCGTTCCAAGGCGGGTCAAGACAGGTTAAGGTGGCCTTAGACGAGTCAAGGTGGCCCTAGGCGGGCCTAGGAGGGTCAAGGCATGTAAAGGCAGCCCCTTGACAGGCCTAGGCGGGTCATGGCGAGTCATGGCGACTTCTTAGTGGCCTTAGGCGGGTCTAATAGGGTCTAGGCGGCCCTAGGCGGGTCTAGGAAGATCAAGGCGGCCCAAGATGGTTCAAGACGGGCCAAGGCGGGTCAAGGCGGCCCAAGACGGGTCCAATGCGGGTCAAGGTGGGTCAAGGCGGCCTTAGGCGGGTCTATAATGGTCAAGGCGGCCCAAAGCTATTCAAGGCGGCCCAAGGTGGGTATAGGCGGGTCCAAGGCAAGTCAAGGGGGGCCATGGCGGGTCAAGGCGGGTTAAAGTGGCCTTTGTTGGCCCTAAACTGGTCAAGGAGGCCCCTTAGCGGCCACTGACGGCACTAAGCAAGCCTAAACGGGTCAAGGCGGCCTTTGGTGGTACTAGGCGGGACAAGGCGTCCCTAGACGCGTCAAGGCGGCCCTAGACGGGTCTTGGCAGATCCTTGGCGTCCCTAGGCGGGTTAAGGCGGCCCTTTGGCGGTCCTATGCTGGCCAAAGAGGGTCAAGGCGGCCCCTCAACGGCCTAGACAACCCTAGGAGGGTCATGGCTACCCCTTGGCGAGTCATGGAGGCCCTAGGCGAGTCTAGGTAGCCCTTTACTGGGTCAAGGCGGCCCCTTGGCAGCCTTAGACGGGTGAACGCTAGTCAAGGATGGTCAAGACGGCCCATGGCGGGTCAAGTCAGCCCCTTGGCTGCCCTAGGCGAGTAAAGGTGACCCTTTCGTGACCCTTTCGTGACCCTAGGCCTTCCTAAGAGGGCTAAGGATGGTCAAGGTGGCGCCTTAGCACCTTAGACGGGTGAAGGCTGCCACATGAGGGCCCTAGGCGGGTCAAGCCGGCTGCTAAGCAAGACAAGACGGCCCCCTTGGCGGCCCCAGGTGGGTCATGGCTCCCCCTTGGCTGCCCTAGGTGGCCCAAGAAGGGTCAAAGCGGGTCAAGGTGGGTCAAGACAGGTCAAGGCGGCCCTTGATGGGTCAAGGCGGCCATTTGGCGGCCCTAGACGGGCCTAGGAGGGTCATGGCGACCCCTTAGTGAGTCATGGCAGCTTCTTGGTGGCCTTAGGCGGGTCTAAGAGGGTCAAGGCGGCCCTAGGCAGGACTAGAAGGGTCAAGGCAGCCCATAAACAGGTCAAGGCGGCCCATTGGCAGCCCTAGGGAGGTTAAAACAACCCTAGGCATGTAAAGACAACCCCTTGGCGGGTCAAGACGTCCCCTTAGCAGCCCTAGGCGTGCCCTATGTGAATTAAACACTCATATAGGGCTACTACGCTCACGTCCAACGCTCACGTCACACCATAATACGGCTATATGCTACGCCATTAAGGTGGACAGACACATATGGCTAGCTAGCATTTTATATACATACTCTCTCATAAATACATATTTATATCCACCGAAAATCCCATTTTCGATAACTCTCCAAGAGAAATAAAATTCATCAAATTAAAATGACGTCAAAATATTCCGCAACAATTATTGTTCAACCATGAACTCTAGCATGCATTTTATTTAAAACAAAAGTCCACTCACAAATTTGGCCTAAACCTGATGTCGATCTGGGGCCTCGTCTGCTCGAGCCTCCTCATGTCCTGTTCCAAATATAATATTAATTTCCCAACTAACAATCCAATATTTAATCAAAATAGGCAAAATTACCCGAGAGCCATAAATACGCTCATCATTGCCTAACTTTGATAATCTTAAATCGAAACGATCCGAACTTAAATATCATACTCGGCAGCCGTAAATACAACCTCCCCAAAAATACGACTTAAATCCTACGGCCGGATTCTACATTAATTAACCGCCAAAAATACCACACTTCGGAAATTCATAAACTTATCCAAAAATTCCATGACTCACTTCAATAGACTCCCCTTAATATTCCACAATTAAAAACATTAAAATCTCCCAAACAACTCCGGCGCCGGCGCCGGCTCCGCCGGCAGCGGCGGCCGGAGGCCGATTCCGGCGACCTCCAAAACCTATGAAATTTTGACAGCATCTTTCTCTCATCATGCTCTACAACTTTCCTAACTAGCACAAACCCAAAATCCAAGCCTAGCTATGCCAATCAAACAGAAACATCAAAAACGCTCTAGAATTTCAACTTCACATTTCTCCTTACCTAGCTCAAGAGAGGGTGAGCTGTTTGGAGGGGTTGCTGCATGGGAGGAGGGCTACAAAATGAGCCAAGGATCGCCGGTTTTGGTGGCCGGAGGAGGGAGCTCCGGCGAGAGAACCACCACGGCAGCTAGCGGCTCCGGGCGTCGTTGCTCTCTCACGGCGGCGCTAGGGGAGCTGCTACCGGCCTAGAATGGAAGCTGGGTTGGAGGCTAACCGAACGGGACCGGTGCGGCGGCGGTTGGTGACCGGACGGCGGCGGACAGCCAAGAAGAAAACCGGCGGGGAGAGAGAGAGAAAAAGGGCTGGGCTTTGACCACCCCTTGGCCCGGTCCAACCTTCTTATACCACCCAAATCCAAAATAAAACACCCCGAAAAATAATACCCGAATAAAAATTACCTTTTACTAGCTAAAATTTACCATTTTTACCGTTGTCATATTTTCTCCCACGAATAATTCCCCGAAATTAATCGTCCCTCAAAACACCTCTAGGGACCGATTAAACTATTACCTCAATGACGGAGACGGTAAAATTCTTATTAAAATCAAGCTAGTAAATAAGATAAAAATATAAGGGTCGGGATGTGACACATGACGGCCCATTGGTGCCCTAGGCAGGTCTAGGAGGGTCCAGATGGCAAAAGGCGGCCCTAGGCGTGTAAAGGCAGTCCCATGGCGGGTCAAGACGGCCCCTTGGAGGGTTAAAGCAGCTCTAGGCGAGCCTAGGAGTTTTAAGACAGCCCCTTGACGGGTCAAGGCGACCCTTGGTGGCCCCTTAACAGGTCAAGGCGGTCCTTGTTGGGTCTCGGCACTTGTTAGGGAGGTCAAAGTGCCCCTAGGCGTGTAAAGGCAGCCCCTTGGCAAGTCAAGTCGGCCCCTTAGAAGGTTAAGGCTGACCTAGGTAGGTCAAGGCGTCCCTTGGGTGGCCCTAGGCGGGTCAAGACGGCCCTTTGGCAGCCTTAAACGAGTCAAGGCGGCCCCTTGGCGGTCCTAGGCAAGTCAAGCTGGCCCTTTAGCGGCCCTAGGTGGGTCAAGACAGCCCAAAGAGGGTCAAAACAGGCCAAGGCATGTTAAGAAAAAGTGAAACTGGGCAGAAACTCGTGTGTTATAGCAAGGGGTTTTGGCTCGAATTGGGTGAAACTTGAAATGATGGACAATACCTCATTTTCTTTTGAAACTAAGGTTTCTGATGTCAACATGAGAAGAACTAAAGAGAACATAATCTTAAAAACTCACTCAATAGCAATTAAAACTACAATTTCAACAGCTTTACAAAACACGACACGCGTGAGTTTATTTAAGCCCGATCGCGAGTAACTTGATAAAAGACACACATTTTTGAAGCTAGAATGGTTCACTATATGTTAGGAGGTGTTTGAAAGAACACCTAAACGGAAAAAGTCGGAGGGCCAAAAAAAGTGAAACTGGGCAGAAACTCATGTGCTAAAGGGTTTTGGCTCTAATTGGTTGAAACTTGAAATGAGGGACAATACCTCATTTTCTTTTGAAAACTGAGAATCTTGATGTCAATATGAGAAGAATTGAAGAGAACAGAATCTTGGAAAGTCACTCAATAACAGTTTTACAAAACACGGCAAGCGTGAGTGATTTAGGCCCGTTCTCAAGTAAATTGATAAAAGACAAGGATTTTTTAAGCTAGAATAGTTCAATATATGTTAGGAGGTGTCTCTAAGCACACTCGAACGGAAAAAGCCGGAGTCCCAAAAAAAGTGAAACCGGCCAGAAACTTGTGTGTGGGTTTTTGCTCGAATTGGGTGAATCTTGAAATGGGGCAATACATCATTTTCTTTGAAAACTGAGAATCTCGATGTCAATATGAGAAGAATTGAAGAGAACAGAATCTTGGAATGTTACTCAATACCAATTAAAACAACAATTTCAACAATTTTACAAAACACAGCACGCGTGAGTTATTTAGGTTCGCTCGCGAGTAAATTGATAAAAGAGATGGATTTTTGAAGTTAGAATGGTTCAATATATGTTAGGAGGTATCTGTAAGCATACCCGAACAGAAAAAGCCAAAGTCTTAAAAAAGTGAAACTGGCTTGAAACTCGTGTGCTATAGCAAAGGGTTTTGACTCGAATTGGGTGAAACTTTAAATTGAAAAGAGGGGCAATAGCTCATTTTCTTTGAAAACTGAGGATCTCGATGTCAATATGAGAAGAATTAAAAGAATCTTGGAAAGTCACTTAATACCAATTAAAACAACAATTTCAACAGATTTACAAAACACAGCACGCGTGAGTTATTTTGGTCCGATCGTGATTAAATTGATAAAAGACACAAATTTTTAAAGTTAGAATTGTTCAATATATGTTAGGAGACTATATATTTAAAGATTGTAGTCCTGGTTACTACATGGAGACTTTAGCTGCTGTGTGAGAAGATACAATCTTTATTCCATGCTGGTATGCAAAGTGTAACTTTTGCTATGTGTTGAAAATTTTGTTTGTTTGTTTCCCTTTCGAAAAAAAAAAAAGGAAAAAAAAAAAAAAAAAAACTAAAAAACCTTAAGCTTATTGGATCAGTTATATATACAGTATATTTGTCTCGCTAGCTAGAAAGAATGAAATGTGCGTATGAACTATATACTCTTATATCTTTAAAACCTAAGATCTAATTCACTGTTGTGGAGAGAAGTATTATTGGACCTAGTATATATGATACAATTAATCATGCATGATACATTGTTATGTACAGCATTTTTCTTTTCTTTTTCCAGCTGAAGTACATTACATGCTGCTGCTGCTGCTTAATTCTGTGTTTTCATTGTTTGCTTGTGGCTTTGATGAATGGGATGGTGATGAGCTTCGTTTCTTATTGCGCTTGGATATCTAATAGTCTGACCTGGTTGGATGGTCTTGTTCTTTCTGCTGCACTTCGTCGGTGTCTGGTTTGGGTTTGCCGGACAATTAAATTGCTTACAAAGTAGTTTACTACAATTTAAATGTAATTCAAAGTGGTTGGATACCAATGTATATAGAATAGGTTTGATAATCCATTCTGAATACCAACTAGAACTTCTATATCATAAAACATATTATAAGAGAGAGCTTGGCTTGCAAGTCTGCACGATCTGTAGAGGCATCTGGGTTTGGTCACCACCTCCTTACTAGAACAACAGTAAGGATGTGTTAATGCATCTTGTGCATCAACTATTTTGATAGCAGATTCTTACCACAACATTCTCGTATATGATATATCATTATACTGATTGGTAGCCAATAATTGACTATAAAGCCATGTGCTCAGAACGACACCCACCTCAGAGAGATGAGCCGAAAGCTGAAAGCCAAACAAGCAGGTATGAGATGAGATGATGACAAAAATGTGAGCAAAAATCGACATTTCATAACGCCCCCACAAGGCAGGGTTGGGTCATGAAATGCCCCCTTACTGAAAAATAGGTCATAATAAGAACATGGTCTTCTCCGAATAATGCTGCTGGGTTCTTAAATGTTTTCTGCAGTGGTCACGAGAAAGGCCGTGGTTTGGTTTTGAAAGGTCACTGAATACAAGACATATATGATTGTTTCATTCAACTCCAGGCTTTATATGCTATGCTGTGTGGTTGAGTGGGGACCTTGAGATGGTGGAAGTTCAAGGAAAGATTCAAAGGCGAGGGCCGAGATGCACCTAAACTTGTTTCGTCAATAGATGTTACTACTATGATTTATGGAAAGAACATAGCAATTGGCAAGAAAACAGAGATGTCATTCAATCAAAAAAAAAAAACAGAGATTTCATTTTGGATTACGTGAAAATTACATGCTTCTTTATAATACAGAAAGATTCAATAGCTGAGCATTACAACAGAGAAATCATGCTCAAAAAACAATACCAATTGCAGAAAATGCCTCTTTGCAAGTATAAAATGAGACGTGCCCAGATGCTGCAGTGGTATCTTGTACATTCAACACTTTCCAGCCTAAAATTCTTAATTAGAATCAAGATTCAGGAACCTGTTTGCCCAACATCAATGGAAATTCATCGTACTGTTCAGAGAAACCGTGTTTATCAGCCAAGCTCTTCAATAACTCGTAAACCTGATGCATAGAAGGCCTATCTTTTGGCCTAGCAACCACACAACTGCAAGCCACCTTCATGAACTGTAAAATTTCATCATCATGACCTTTCCCTGCTAAGACATTGTCTATGGCATCAACGCTTCGACCAGTGTTTGATAAGTGAGAGACCCAATCCACCAAATTGCCCTTGAACCCCTCCACTACATTACTGATTTCTAAAGGTTTCTGTCCGGTAATCAATTCCAAAAGAACTACCCCGAATCCATAAACATCCCCTTTTAACGATGCTACCATGGTGCTCGAGTATTCTGGAGCAACATAACCAATCTCTCCCAACTCCCCATTCACAAACGAGCTATCATTTGAATCACGAGAACCCACCAGCCTCGCCAACCCAAAATCCGTTATCCGAGCCTCAAAATCATAATCAAGAAGAATCACATTCGAGCTAATGTTCTGGTGCATCTGCGGCGGCTGGCAAGCATGGTGAAGCCAAGCAAGTCCTCTGGCTGCTCCTACACCGATCCTCAACCGTGTCAACCAATCCAAAAAACCATACTGACTACTCACATTACCACTACCATGTAACTGAGAGTACAATGTGCCATTATACATGTGCTTATACACCAAAAGCTTCTCTTCCTCCACAACACAGAACCCCAACAAAGGCACCAAATTAGGATGCCTAAGCTGCCCCAACCTATTTATCTCCAACTTAAACTGCTTCTCTCCGAGCTTACACCCACTAAGCCGCTTGATTGCCAATGCAGACCCATCAGGCAACACCGCCTTGTATGAAACCCCTGTCCTACCCGAAATGACAATGTTTTGAGAATCAAAATTACTCGTAGCCACCAGCAAATCAGCTAACCGGACTTTCACAATCGGTTTCTGAAACAGAGACACTTGAACAAGCTTGTGAGACTTCAATAACCCAACCCACCTACTCTCACCTTTCTCACCAACACCACCAAAGCTTTGCTTTTTCTTACTTCCCCTAACAAAGAACCACCACCAAATCCCAAGCCCCAAAATCAGAGACCCCGCCGCACCAATAGCCCCGGCGGCGATTATAATACCGAGGCTTTTGCTGCTCAGGCCACCGCATTTAGACCCAAGCGGCTTCCCACAAAGCTTACCGTTCCCTTCAAAATCATCCTTTTCGAATTTGGACAAATCCGGCGGGATAGTGCCGGAAAGTCCATTATTAGAAACTGAAAATTTCTTCAACCGGTCCAGCCTCCCCAGCTCATACGGAATCGAACCGGAAAAACCATTATCATTCAATAACAGAGTATTCAAGAACTTACAGTTGACAATCTCCGGCGGAATGGAGCCGGAGAGACGGTTATTAGAGAGATCTAGAGTCACAAGATACGGCAGCCAGTCGCAGATTTGCGGCGGCACCGAACCGGAGAGAGCATTCCCTGAGAGATCTAGGGTTTGGAGACTATGACAGTACTTGAGAGACTCCGGTAGCTCGCCGGCGAGGCTCATCGACGGCAGCTGGAGGCTGAGGAGGCGATTCTCCTTCTCGTTCCAGCACGAAACTCCGACGAGCTTGCAGATTGACGCGACGGAGTTGTTGGCGAGGTTCCATTGGCTGAGGCGGCCGCCGGGGTCGGCGAGCGAGCTCTTGACTCCGGCGAGGCAGGCGAGGTCGTCCTCGATCGAACGGCAGAGGTGGAGCGAGCTGAGGAAGACGATCAGAGACACTAAAGCGGAAGCGATCTTCATGGTAGGGTTAGGGTTTTGATTTGGAATTTGAGGCGGTGGAGATGATAGTGATGGTGGTGGAGGCTGAGAGAGAGATTGGAAAAGAAGAAGAAGAGCCCATTGACTGAGGTTTAGCTTCAATGAGCAGCTTTTGAAAAGTTTTGACTGGTCTTTGTGGTGGGCCTAACGTCGTCGTTTTGTCCCTGATGTGGTGCAGTTGGGATGCTTAACTATGTTTAATTAAACACTAAACTACTGAGTTAAGCTTTAAAATGATGTGTCTTGGTCGTGGAGTTGTGGAGGTGATTAATTAAGATCTAAGTCCAACCCCACCTACTACTAATCACTCATCATTTTGTTTGGAATCTTTGTCATGACTCATGACAATGACTACATATTGGGTTGGGCTTTAGGGGAATATGATGTAGTCCAGGATCATAGGCCATACGGCCCACACATGAAGTAGAAATGTGGGCTTATAGTTAATGAAACTTGAATTGGGTCTCTTTGGATTCTTCTTAATTTCCCTTCACTTTGAAATTTTTGCTTTCTGGAGTTTTGGCAGTATGATTTCCTTTGGGAAGGAGAGATCAATCTTGATATGATTTTGACCAAATTGAAGTGGTATATAAGCTTTGAAAGTTTTATAGGTTATGAAGATGAGGTTATGAGGCGATTAAAATGATTAGCATAGAGATAAGGGGGTGAGTTCTTAAACGGAGAATAAGCCTGAAATTTAACTACGTACTTTAGGTGGTTAACCTGAGGCTTAAGGGGTCCTCAATACTGAAGTACGTGATTACGTTTCCAAATTTTAGAGATAATTGTTAAAACCCTAGCTAGCCTTCAAAGAAATGGAGTTCAAACATAACAGAGAATATCAAATCCGTGCATGCTTTCCAATTCAAGGAAACAGGAAAGTATGCTATGGCAGCAGAGACAGATTCTGATGTTGGCATGAAGATAACTTCCTTTATATATTTTAGACCAAAAGGTGTTTATATTACTTTGGAGAAGAATCATATTGACAAATCATGAGAAACTGTAGAGACGAATAATCAATCTATCCTGCTGAAACGAATTCGAAGTATCTTTGACGTGTCTGTCGAGGGCACCAAACGCAGAATCTCGCTCAGTTTAAACCTAATATATACAATCATTCAATCAATTATCAAAGCAACTAATTCATGGTTAATTTGTAGACTAAGACGTACAGCTCAAACGAGACTCATAAGGTTAGAATCTGATCCTTTTGTTTCGTCTTTCTCATGGATATTCATAACAGATCGAATCTAATTCAGTACTGAGTACTCCTCTCCCTAGCTTCTCATTACAAGACAGCAACTCTACCACTGTAAAAGAAAATAAAGACTTTCATATCCTCACAACACCATAATAAGAAAATGGAGGTAGGAAGCTTACTTGAGCAAATTTTGCTTGATTCCAAGCCACAAAATGATTAGTGAGAGTAGTAATCGAAGCATTAGGAATACTATATATATAACAAGAGTCCAGTCTTACCAAGCTAGTGATCTGGAATTAATCCCCCTAGAACCGAACAACTGTACTTTTAGCATCATCGTCCCTTTTCCCCTTTTTTTCAAACTATAGCTTTTTTCTAGATGCAAAATTGATTGTCATAACCATTAAGAACCCGTTCAAAGTCTATGACGTTCTGCAAAGATTGCAAATTTGCAATCCTTTTTTAGATAGAGCATCTCCTTTATTTAAAGTAGCTAGCAAGCTAGATAGTAAGTAATTATCCACAAGCTCGCTAGCTTGGGATTCAAGCAAGGTAGCGATGAAACACGAGAGCGGACTACGCAAAAAGAAATCTCTCTGTGAGAAATCAATGGTGTTGGTGGCGAACATCATTAAGCTTTCATCTGTTTCTCTTGCTAAGATGAGTTGCGGAACCACGACGACAACAACAACAACAATCAGATCAGTGCAGCCAACAGCAGCTCATTCCGGGCATGAAACTACCAACGTCGTCCATAGTACAAGTACTAAAACTGCTGCATCCACCAAGGTTTTACTAGACATGGAACCTTCTCGGCGTCCGAGAAGAAGCCAGAAAAGGCCAGAGGAGCCAGCTGCTGTCGCTCGAAACGGTCATCATCAATCAAAGCCAGCAAAAGTCGCAGCAGACATCCCTCATCAAGGTTTTACTGCTGTCACGCTTCCATCGACGTTTTTACATGTGAAGCGTGATCATCGTCAAGTACGGCCAGACGATGATGTTGATCGCCGAGCTGAAGAGTTTATTCGCAGAAGGAGGCAAATCATCAACGATGTGAATACCGAATAGTACTTCTGGTACTAGTACTGCTACCGGTACTGTGCTTTCCATTTGCTCCCGCCCAGTTAATTAATTTCTAGTACTTTCTTAATTGTTTTTCTTTTGCAACAATTAATAATAGCATCACGGTGATTTGTAACTAATTATACAAAGGTTTGTCAGTGTATGTCGTTATCATATGGTTTACCCATTTATCACAACCCTAGGTCGCAGACGGGCCTTATTCATTAGGCCTATTGATTGTACGCATTTGGGTTCAAAGATGTTAACTGAACAACCAAAAGGGATAATCCAACCCGTCTAATCTCCAAAACTCCATTAATTATACATACAATTCGTTTTCAGTTTTTACAGTGAGGAAAATTAACTCAGTTACAAAATACTAACATGTAGATTAGAGTGCACTAACTTAGTTAATTTTTTTTTTTTTGGTCTGAAAGATAACACTCTTATATATTAAAAAAGAAAAAAGAGAAACATCAAGAGAGGGGGATTAGACCAAAATCTCTCATAACAAAATAACAACAAAACAAAACTATGAAAACTGAAATTAAAGAAGACTCATAAGGTCACTACTACAATATGACAAAATAAAAGGAAGAGGTGAATCCCACCAACCAGCTGTGTACTTCGATATGGAGTTTTCCTGTTAGTAATAGGAAATTAGAGTAAAAAAACTTGCTAACTTTCTTGTGTGCGCCTCACTGCCATACCTTCTTGTGTTATTGGCGTGTTGAATAATCGATGATAGTTTGGGTTTGGACCAAACCCAGACACCCATGCCAGTATAAACTTCAATCATAATCAACAATTAATTAAGTTTTTGGTCTACTGAGGTCGGCCGTCTGAATTTGGGGTCCTCAGAACAAGACAAAAGAAATCGTCCTAATTCATTTTCTACGGATTTTAAGGCTTTTAACTTATACGTTGTCAACCAGTCTTCATATGTATGTGTGCTAGCTATCGGAGAAGATAACAAACACCAATCAGTAGTACAGATGAGCATTTGAATGGCCATTAAAGTCAGCAACTTATCCTATCGTGGATATAAGATGCACCACATCTTTTTGACTTGTGTGATCCTAGCTAGATCATACATATATACTGACTATGTAGTACTGTAGCTATTCCTTAATCCTTACCCTAGTGAGTTATATGTTCTACCTACGTACACTGATCAATCTCATCATCTTCTGCGGTTCACTGCTAACAAAAGTACAAAACATCCATTTTCACCCGAACAAGATTGTCACCAATCGAGTTTTCGACTTCTTCAGATCTAATCGAGCAGATACGGATAACGGTGGTTCATTTTGATCTTAAGTCTCCACTCAAACAGAATTTTCTAAATCACAATGTAGATCTCAGATTTAGTGAAATGATTATAAGTTACGTTGTTTAGAACACTTTAAGGTCAAATCCATGGCCAAGAGTGATGGAGAAATTATAGCTGCCTTTTTCGTGCTTGCTGTTTAACCCATGTCTCTAAGTTTCCTTCCTAATTATATGCATGTTATACCTCTATAATTTTATCAAATCATGTGATATACGTGGGAACAATTTGTACTGTGCCATGTGAACGGGGATTTTCTTATGCAAAGGTACTATATACACAGTCCAAGGTTTGGACGGTAGGAGAATTATTTGTTTTGTCTTGGAGACAAGTCGATCTACTCAAATCAAAACACAAAAATGAATTCAAGAAGAAAAAAAAAATCAAGATAATTACCAAGTTTACATGGTTATTGAAAGATACTTCGTTGGTCTGTGGACTGAGCTAGGTCTCGATCAGTTTACATGGTTGCTTAGTTCAGGAAACTGATCAGCAAAGACCAAGGACACATCCAGTTAATTAAGTAGGAGAAAGATAGAGTACTTAAACAAATCAAGTAACAGTTGCAGAAACTGGGCATTGACGAATGAAACTAGCCGCCACCGGTCAGAACTACTACTGCTACAGTGGTACTGCTACTTCTCATCGATCGGTTCACTGCATGTGAATGTGAACAAGCTCCAGAAAATAATAGCACGAGAAAAACAACGTGCTGCCCAGAAACTAAAATTGGTAATTCGATTCAATATTGCATTATAATCCGTATACTAGCTAGCTTTCTCTATTGCTGCAGATGGACGACGATAAGATAAAGAAACAGACCATAAGTCTAGTTATAATATCAGAGTCGACAAAGGCTTCGAAAGCAACGTAAGCAAGTGAGGAACACGTGCTTGCAATTGCTTAGTGAGCAAGAACATGCACCGGCCAATAAACTGACCTGACCAGAATGACCTAGCTCAGCTCCCTCTCACGGCCACAGCCTCCCCACGTTTTTATATCCCGTTCTCGATGTGGCAGCTTCTGATTGGGATCTTTCTCGGGTTAGATCGTGGTGGACGAGCTTTCTTAGGTCGTGTGAAATAAGACAAAGGAAAAGGCGAAAAAAGGCATCGCAGCACTACCCACCAGACCGGAGGGTCCAGCAGAGTGCGAGCCACATAGAGAGGCTGAGGTTGAAGAAAAGAGCTATAGCCCTGTGTTGTGTTGGTGAATGGTGATGTGTGGGGTCCCATTTGGCCTTTGCTTATCGTTCGCAACCACGTATTGGCAAGTACGTCCACCAAGAGCGATCCAATTTTGAGTTAAATATTTAACGTCAAGCATTGCGACGGACAACGATATCTTTTTCTCAAATCGAATATGCCTAGTTGACGGTGCACAAAACCCTTTGATCCTCCACCATCGCTTTTTCTCTTCAATCTATATTATTGTTTCTTTCTTTTTCCTTGTCTATTATATTAACCAAGCAAAAGTTTCTACAATATGATTTTGATTAACAAGCAGACAACCCTAAACAATTACAATCAAACGTCTTGTACGTAGCATAAGCATATATATTTGAATTGAAATTTGTTTAGTTTTTATGATTTAAAGTCGACATCTGTTTAATTATTATAGTTTTATTTTAATTTAAATGTTTTTTAAAATCACGATTTTTCATTTAAATTATATTTTTTTTTCTGTTAGAATACTGATGTGGCCGTTAAAAACTACCACGTCAGCAATTTAACTGAGAAAATTGACGGAAATATCATTTGGATGAAAAATAGTCACTTTAAAGACTATTCAGATTAAAATAAAACCATAAGAACTGAACAAATGTCGACTTCAAACCAAAATGACTATACAATATTTTATCTTATATATTTTATCAATCTTAGGCTTTTCATAATGGGGATGCATATATATATATATATATATATATATATATTTATATGACAACAAAAGGAAAACAACAAGGTCACATCTATGTGCTTATATTATACTACAATTAGGACAGCACCTCTAATATGCCATTGTTATACTAGAGCTATCTTGGACCGATAGCTAGGGTCACAATGCATAAGCTTCATGGTGACCATTAGTATCTTGGATACATATATATATTTCGAATCTATGCGCTTGAAATATGCAAAACAAGATGCCATGCTATATAACTAGCTGTTTTCCGCACATTTCTAGCGTACGGAGAGATAATTAGAAAGACTTGGCTTTGTGGGTTAAAACGTTTAGGGTTGACTGTGATTTCGTTTCAGTGTCTGAATTACAGAGTACGTTGTTTCAGAATCTTAAAGGACTTGGTTAATCAGCTAAACAATTCAACCCCTAGGTAATGACCAATCCATTTGAGGAGAATAAATTTCATCCAGCAGCTAATATCGGGACCAAAATATTGTATTGGATATTACTATGACAGAAAGGCTTGGTTACATCGACTTTATGTATCGCTTTTGATTGCCATCCCAAACTAAAACAACGGCAGTGATTCACGATTCCAAGTACAGATATTTGCGAAGCATCGTAACATTATATCCCATGGTCGACCATGTTCGTACAGATAGCATAATTAAACACAAGGAAACCCTAACTTACTTTAGCACCTCACAGCTGTTACTATATATGAACCCTACCAGTCCTCATTTTTCTCTTTCATCAGACAAACCAATTTCTCTCCCTCTCCTCTCCTACCTAACTATTAATCCCGGCCCTCTCCTCTCTTCCTTTCTTTCCTTGCATGCCTTATTAAAATTGTCGCAGACCAACAACAAGTACTCATACGACGTCGTCGTCCGAGCAAAGATGTCTCGCACGTGCTCTCAGTGCGGGAACAACGGCCACAACTCTCGCACATGCACGGAGGCCGCCGGCGGTGGCGCCGCTTCACCTGCAGAGAACGGCATCATGCTCTTCGGAGTGAGACTGGTCACCGAGCAGGGAAACGCCTTCAGGAAGAGTGCTAGCATGAACAATCTCTCCCAGTATGACCAGCTGCCTCTTCAGGACTCCAACCCTGACGCTGGCTATGCCTCCGACGACGTCGTTCACGCTTCTGGTAACCGCCGCGAGCGAAAGAGAGGTAGGTTTATATATATTTCACCGGTATGGAGGGACTTATGTATACAGAAAAAGGTAAATAGGTATTGAGTTTTATTGTATGATTTGATTTGAAGGTGTTGCATGGACGGAGGAGGAGCACAGGTTGTTCTTGTTGGGATTGCAGAAGGTAGGGAAAGGAGATTGGAGAGGGATTTCTAGAAACTTCGTGAAGACTCGGACGCCGACTCAGGTGGCGAGTCATGCTCAGAAGTACTTTCTGAGGCGGAGCAACCATAACCGCAGACGCCGTAGATCTAGTCTCTTTGATATCACCACCGATACTCCTGTAAGTCTTTTATTAGTTTTGATTAATCGACCTTATTATTTAAACTTGGTTATAATTAATAATTAATTATGGTGTGTACGTTTGTATTATAATTAGCAGTCCATGAATTCATTGATGGAAGAAGATCTAGCACTGCACCAAGAAAAAAGTGCACAATTATCACTACCGGTACTGCCATATCCTCCACCGCAGTCGACCAGTTTGGGCGGTAATCTTATCGGCGGGTTTCCGATCTCCACCTTTCCAATGACTCTTTCTCCGGTGGTCCTACCTGTCACCGGCGAGAGCTCATCTTCAGCGGAGAGTACTCTAGCATTATTAGGAGGAGCGCCAAATCCATCCAACGATGTGCAGCAGATGGTAAAAGGCGCAACAACGACGAGAAAAGTGGTCCGTCCGATTCCGGTTCCTCCTTCTGCCAAAATGGCCGGGCTCAACTTGAATAACAAGTATTCACCTAGCAGAGTAGCACAGGAGCCATTGCCTTTGTCACTAAAGCTCTCCAACACGGCGTCATCTGAGGAACAGTCGCCGACGGCTTCGGGCCACTCGTCTGCTTTTCAGGCCATGTCTAGTGGCACTGATAGCATCATCAGTGTGGCTTGATGTATGCGATGACGTCATGACGTGTTTACAGTTCGTGTATTATACGGCCGGCTAGAAGAAGAAACAAGCAAGTAAGCAAGATTATTATGGAAAGTTGAAGTTGATTAAATGGGTCCGAATTAGAGCAATATCAATATGATAATAATGTTCCAATTAACTAGAGATCAGAGATTAATGGTGGGGTTAGGTTTTAAGTAGGTGATTAGGTGATTAATTCCTTTCTTCCTATTTTCTTGTACAGCTCTGGTATTAGTTAATTAGGACAAGACGAGATGTCCTTCTCTTGTGTGTGTGAGGTGGGGAATTTCTTGCTTGTTTAATTTGAATTTGTCTGGTTCCTTTCGGGGGTGGAATGAAAAAGAAGCACCAGGTGCGTATTGTTATTTGGTCTGGCTGGACCCTTTGAAACTTCTAGTGGGAGAAGAAAATATCTGAATAATAATATTCGATATGTTTACTTATGTAACTTGTAATATATAATTCGTTTGCTTTAATACCTTTGGTCTGTACTTCTGTTGTGGCTAATAGTCCTTCAAAACAAAAATTGACGAAGAATTGAAGGTTGTAGTAGGTTGTTTTTTAGCACTCGATCGAGTCGATCGATCACGGATCACCAGATCGCATTGAACCAAAAGCAAATAAAAGTAGTCTTATCGTACGTATATGCTATTTTCTTCACTACACTGATCAACATTCGAAATTAGGTGAAGTTCGTATCCAAAAAAGAAATTAGGTGAAGTTCGGTTTCTTTGAGGCATTTCCTCAAACATATTATGCATGTGCACTATATTACAGAGATGAAAACCCGAAATGAAATTCAAATGAAGTACAGGTGCTTTGCCATTAGCATTTTCTGTTCAACATTATATGGTAGAAAGGCTACCGGAGCTGCAAAGTCGATTTCTTTCTGCATACCTCTGGTTCCGCCACTGCCGACTCTAACAAGCTTTGGAAGCTCAATACGAGCAAAGATGAAGACCCCAGAACGAAAGTTCTCTCAGACCTTATGTAACGGCGAAGGGCGACGGAGGGAAATTGATTTCTCATTCTCAGACCTTATGTGGGCCAAAGCCCAATTCATTTATGAAAGAATATTGATTCATGCGGGCTAGGCGGAGACGAGGTGGGTCTAGGCGGCCCGAGGTAACGTGGGCCTTGACGGGCTGGAGGGCTCTCCATTTAAATAAAGGAACAATAAAATATTAGGATCGAAAAAGTCATTATTTCTTGAGACCTTTTCAATGGAAGCGGGAACGGGAAGCCTTCTCCGAAGTCCCACTCCACTCCCACGGACCCCAAAACGCCCTATCCGACGTCGTTTTGGCTCCTCTATTATCTCTCTGAATTCCGGTAACGATTACAGAGGCCCGAAGCCGAAGACCAATTTGGTCGCCGATTGGGTCTCTAACAACGATGACGCCGCTCGGAGCTTGCCGATTTACGCCGGCGGCGTCTCCCTCCTTGCCGTTCTCTTCAACCGCACGGCTTCTGACATCGCTCTCGTTGCTGACGCCAGCAGGTATCGAGTGACGCAATTTATATGTTTGCTTAATTTTGGTTAATTGTGAATTTGTGAGGTTAATATTTGTGTGAAATTTTGTAGCTCACAGTCTAGGGCTGATTTGTTGACATTGGGATTGGCTGTGACGAACATTTTAGCAGGGCTGGTTTGGCTGTCAATCAGACCAAAATCTATTTCCAAGGTGAATCAAGCTCGTCGAGTTTTGATTTTGCTTCTGGTTCTTGTTTTGATGGACTTGTAGGTTATGCAGTTTCATTAATTAATTTCAGGTGGATCCTGAAGGGGTGGAATGCCGGAGGATGCGTTCTGATCTCCCCGAAACTCTAGTTTCCGAGTTATTGTGGTAATGCATTGACAGATGTTATTTAGAAATGTTGATCAAATTGGAGTTGCTGAGCTATGTGTGCTATCCAAATTTTTATTGCTTGTTCTCAGGGCGTGGGAATCTCTATCATATGCAACATGTTGCCGGTCTCTTGTTATAGTTTATGGTGGCAGAAATGTGCTTCAGATTGGTTTTGCAGCTGCAGCTTCTGATGGTGGTGAAGCTGTGGCCGTGGATGCTGATAAACTGATTCAAGGATCACTATATCGAGGTGTTATGAAATCAGGAGTTCGTAAGTAACTTCCCATTGCTGCATGTTATCTGTTGAAGTGTTTTAGTTTTCAGCTGTCACAGTTTAAACAGGTCTTGCACCAGATAGTCTAAAACTGCATGTATTTTTTTTTTTTTTCTAGAGAGTTATTTGGCCAACCTAGCTCTCTATCCTGGGAAGTCTGAGCTGCCATTTCTACCTTCAAACACACAGGTTTGTTCTCTTCTTTGATTTTTTTAACTATACATCTTTCAAGCAAATATGTATTGTTTATCCCATCCAGGTGATTCATTGATTCGGTAGATTGATGTTTAGTTCCCCTAAGAAAACCAAGAGCTTGATGTGCGCATCTTTCTTGTTATCTTCAACTCTGCATTTTGATGATCCCTGTTTTAAATCTGCAATTAAGGATTTCTGGCACTGTTGCAAACTTTGCAGGCAGTAATATTGCAGCCTCTTGGAGACAATGGAATTGCAATAATTGGTGGTGACACAATTAGAGGATTCACAGCCTCTGATCAGGTTTGTCTTTTTTACTTTACATTGTGAACTCAGCTCACAACTGTCATGTATAGTTTCCTTTACATTCAAGTAAAATTCTTTGACTTCATCTACTTATTGCCTTCATCTCATATTTCGAGTGTTCCATCTCATTCTTAGCCCTCGTGTATCTTTTGATTTCTCATTCGCTGTTTTCTGATATGGAAAAAGAAATCTCATTTTATTTCGTCCTCTGAGTTAGTGACTACTTGGCTGAATAGTGGGAAATCCTAGGTCCTCATTCTTAATAGTTGGATGTTATATCCACCTAGGGCTGTATTATCTCATCCATCCTGGGAATAGTTCATATTTGACTTCATTTCTGGCCATCTTATGCAAGGACTTGCAGTTGCCTTTTACAGGCCTTTGATAGTGTAGACCAGTGAACCTGTATCCCTTAGATTGGTATTCAGTATCCACCACACCGCTGCCAGTTGATCAAACTTGTTGACATTCCTTAGGCACTGTTTATTCATCTATGTGCTTCCTTCTATCTATTTTTATTATAAATGTTGCGGTAACCATTGAAACGGTTACAGGCATGGATTTCTTTAATTGGAGAGAAGCTGGATGCTACACTAGCAAGATGTGTGGATAACCTCTCATTGTCACAAGACCCAGTTTTGAAGTAATTGGACTGAAGTGTCTTAATTTAACATTGCATTTGCAACGGTTCTACTCCTAAGCCAGGTTAGTTTTGATTTCTTGTTTTTTAATGCATCTAATCTCAACACTCCACAATTTCAGCACCAATTACTTATGTCAACTGTATCTTCTGGTTTCAGTAGCACTCATAATTATAGTAGTAGTTACGCTCATAAGTTTCAAAGTTCCAGTTTAGTTTCGAGTAGAGAAAAGCTCTCTATCTCTCTGTTGCTCGTACACAGACCTATGGTGTGCATCTCTATTAATTTATTTTTCGAAATTTTCATTCTTAGGTCGGGATCAAGTGCTCCATACATTCTTTGATAATAGAGAATCAAGATTGGTGACAAGATCGTACTCTGGTGCCAGGCAATCGCAATCTCCAACTCCTGATCCATTATTTGGTTATTGTATACACTGTATATAGTCTGTTTCATATACTGTGCTATGACTGTATCTGTCAGTTCGATAACACTAGTCTTCTGGGAATTCTACAGAAGAGAAACACTAGTCTTCAGATATTCTTATTCTCACATTAATCATGAGGTACAATTGTTTCATGCACACATTTAATTGGTCAGTTTGTTAAGATGTTCCATTGCCCCAATTGTACTTGCTATAATTTTGTTTCTCAATATACAGACTTAAATGTCGGCTACAATGAAGAACATACATGATCAAAGTGACACAAGGAAATAGAGAAGAGAAACTATAACTAACTCTTAATTAACAAATGAATCTATCCTACACTATACAAGCATGGTTACAAATTGAGAAAGGAAGAGTTCAATTCATTTTGTCACACATTTACAGTGTAAGAATCCTGTAATTAATCTCCATGCATGTGTATGAAAGAAAAAATAAATCAGGTACGAAAGGGCAAAAGAATCGAAGAAAAAGAATAGCTGCTGGTGTGTGTACTCTGTTGTTATACAAGGGCCAAAGCACCCAGTCTTCTATGCATTTGTCACCGAAGTTGAGCCCTCCTCTCCCATGGCAGTGACCCAGTTGAAGGATCAGCAAAGTAAGTCAAAACAAAGTCTTTAAGGCGAGTGTCCCAAACCTCACAGAATCTTAACCTCCAATTCGGCGGTTCAATGGCCTCTGTTCCTAACCCAGGCGCTCTGTCCTTGGACCCTTGGTTTTGATCTTCCTGCCAATCTACAACATATGTAGCAACCCTTCTGTAAAACTTGGCCTTGAAAGTCTCCCAAACCTGATACTTGTAGTGGTTTATCACTGCAACGCCTTCCGGCACATTCAGGTGCCTAAAACCCTCTCTAAGCCTGAAATGGTGCACCACATTAAGCAATGTAACATCAAGCAAGTCTGCTCGGACAATGGACTTGTGCCTTTCGGGGCTTTGCAACCGGCAAGTGTACCCTGCAGTCACTCCCTGTGATGGATGTGAGCTCAACCCAGACGGACCAAAACTATGGCAATCAATCCTCAGCTCAGCAAACGTTGGCGAGTTTGAAAAATTCGAAACCAGCTTCCCAAGGGAGTTTTCGCCAGGAATGCCAGTCTTCCCACGTTTCCTGAACTCCTTAGGGAAGTAGAAGAACTCATCCACATCAAAGAAACCAACCCAAGTACACTCCTCTCTCGCTTTCAAAGCACAATGCGAAAACCCTGCTTCCTGAGTCTTGATCCATGGCCAGGACTGCCTAGTGACATTGTACCCCTGCGAATCGAGGTCCGAAACAACTTCCTCAATCCCATCATCACTGTTGTTATCATAGATGAACCACCTCTCGACTCCAAGCCAAGCATGGTACATGATCCACTCACTGAGCGCAGGGGCTTGGTTCCACAGCATAGTGCAGGCACAAAGCTCATGCTTCTTCTCCTTAACTAACCTGGGCTTTGGACTATGTAATGTAGCCACAGAAGGAAGAGTCACATGGATTGGAGCTCTAGGATGCCCAGTGTTGTACCCGATTGTGACCCGAATACCCGAAGCCTTATCCGGGTTGTTGCTAATGCTCTTCGGCAACAAACACCTCACAACTTCCTGAGCTGCCGTAACTGCTTGCGTGGCAAGCTCAAACCCTCCGCCAATCTCGAAATGGCAAGTGAGTCGGGTCGGGTCGGACTTTCTGTGCGGTCTAAGATTCAGCCCCTTAACAAACACAACCGCCGTGTCGTCATCAATAACCGCCTCGTAAACGACCTTATCCCAAGGAGAAGCAGCATCCACCGTCGAATTAATCCTCGCCGTCCAGTCGGGTTTTCCGCCTCGCCGCCTCAAATCGACGGCGGAGGAGTAGTTCCCGAACGGCAGCGGACACCGCACGATCGACCGGGCCTCGTCGTAAGCCTCCGTCGACAGCACCGGCTTGACGGCGAAGGCAACCTCATCGGAGCCGTTGAATCTCCGGTAAACACAGTCCAGCTCTCCGTCGAGCCGGCCGGCGGCGATGAGGAGGACGTGGTCGGGAAACAAGACCCGATCTTGGACCTTCACCGGCGGCGCGTCGTTGCGGTGAGCGAACGAGTCGAGAACGGAGTTGTGCGCGGTGGAGGAGAGGAGAGAGAGAGTGGTGGAGGAGGCGGTGATGACGGGGCGGAACGACGCCGTTCTGAAGCGGCCGGAGGACAAGAAGAGGAGGAAGACGAAGAAAGAGAAGCAGAGAAGAAGAGACCTCCGCGACAAGTAGTAGCACTTGGCCGGCAGAGAGTAGGAGCGGCCCAGGCGCTTCCGCTTGCGGCGCTGCTCGGAGTCCATTTCGGAGTTTCCAAAAATAGAAAGTGGCGGTTGGAAGACGAAAATGGAAAGTGAGGAGGGGGTTGCAGATCTAGTGGGTTATATGGGCCTCTGGCGGCTCTGGTTAGAGAACCAGAGAGAGAGGAGGAGGAAGAAGCAGAAGACGCGGTTGAGGTCTATAAGGGCTGCTGGTGTCTGGTGGTGGTGAAGTGAAGGATGATTAATTAAGGGGGTGATTACTGATTAGTGAGAGGTTTCACCGTTGATTAGTTAGGCCTCCTTTCGTAATCCAGCAGTTAATTAGGATTATGTGGCGTTAACCAGAAGACACCATGAACTTTGGAGCTTGCGGAGAAAGCACACGTCTTTATACGACTTTTTATATTCTCTGGTCTTTTACTGCAAGCTGCTTTGGGATCTCTGTTTCGGGTAAAAATGAGAAGGAATCACTGTCAATACTCGAGTCGAGGTTGATGCTCGAGCATTCAAATTACTCCGGACTAGAAAATCGGAACACACGTTTTGTTAGATTAGAGACGAAATTTATCTCAACGATATAAGATCGATTTGATTTGGTTTTCTTATGTGAAATTTTTTGTAATATAATTTATTTATGTGCATTGAGCTTTGATGTATGTCGAGATGTAGCTAGTATGAATCGTCATTCCACAAGTGAGGTTTGAATTGAGCTTTGATGTATGTCGAGATGTAGCTAGTATGAATCATCGTTCCACAAGTGAGGTTCGAACTGTCTTTTGACTAGGGTTCACTAGCCTATGCATATTTGAGTGGTGAATCACTCGTCACTAATAATGGTTAAAACATCTCAATAACCCTAGTACCCTACTATTGAGGTGTCTAAAAAATTCATCCACTTATGTTTTAAGTAACTACTTGAGGCATGTTGTATCTTAATGTTTACAGTTTACTCATTAACTAAGTTCGACATTGCAAAGATTACCTTTGAATTTATTCAGATTTCAATGAGGTAATATCATTGTCAATCCTAATATAGAATGTAAATCTATATTATCTATAGTTGTATTAATGTTTACATAATCTAAACAATCAGAGACTTTGACACAAAAGCCAGCTCTGTGTTTGTAATTTTGGTTATGTCATCAGTGTATACAACACATAAAATATAAAGCAAGATAATGTGCCTTCATCACCACTTTTGTTCTTTCTCCTTATTATTATTAGTTTTCCTTTTACTTTAATCATCGAAAACCAACTAAATTTCGTCCACATGTCACTCACCAATTATTCCTTTGCTCGAACAGCAAGTGGCTCGTAACCCAGAAATGGATGATTCTCTCATAAAATGATCCTCTTACTGTCGCATGTTATGTGGCATATTCCCTTTATTTATCAAGTCAAGCTTAACACTGATGGTGCGGCTCGTGGCTCTTCTGATCTGGCAGGTTTTGGTGACATTTTTCGAGATCATTTGGGTCAGGTTTTAGGTTGCTTTTCAGGAAATCTTGGCATTGCTACTGCATTAGAAGCTGAGCTGCAGACGGTCATTCACGCCATTCAAATGGCTTCGCAGAGAGGTTGGCATTCTCTTTGGATTGAAAGTGATTCTACTTTAGTGATTTATTTTCTTTCTTCATTTCAAGTAGATGTTCTTTGGCGTTTCACTACTGAATGGTTTAACTGTCGGACTATTCTTACTACTATGACTGTTAAAGTATCTCATATTTATCGGGAGGATAACAGCGTTGCCGACTGCTTAGCAAATTTTGGTGCGGATAATGCGGGAGTTCATTGGTGGGATTCATGTCCACCTTGTGCAATTACAGCTTATTCACGTGATTTAGCAGGCTTTCCCAACTATCGTTTTAGTTTTTGATCTTATATTGGTTTTTTGATTTGTAATTCATTAGGCAGCAGCATCAACGAATTTGTTCTTCGTTGTTCTTTGTCCTTAGTAGATCACAGGTTTTTGTGTTGTTCTTCTTTTTTTGGGAGAGGTTTTGGTTTATGTCCCCCTCTCCCTTTATGTACTCTTTTGTTTCTTTTTTTCAAATAACTGAAACCGGGTGAAAAAAAAAATCCTCTTAGTGTGAAGCTGCAAAATGCCCAACAAAACATACTATAATCTGTTTGCTCCTCTCAGGGTAACCATCTGTAATCCCCAATTGTATTTCACGTTGTGTGATTCTGATTTACAAGTTCATCGAGTTAAATTTCATATTAATTGAAAGACAATTCATTCATAAATTGAAAATATAAGTATTTCCAGCAATTTGTTTAAACAGAGTCTCAAAATTAAAGAGTAATGTGAGGTGAATCTTTTGAACTATATTACATAGTTTAACCGTGACCAAAATAATACAAATTATCAAGATACTATAAGAAAACCCAACTAGTTAACGATTAATGTTATATATCTAATGCATGAGAGATTAGGATATTAGAAAGAGGAAGACCGTGTTGTTTTCCATATTGACCTTTGGTGCGTATGCGTTGTCTAATGAGCTGGGAAAGACATTCATTCTTGCCATAAGAACAATATATAATTGTGGAGAACGTATTCAGCGCACCCGGATGCGTTGTATAATTTTTAATAATTGTGTGTATGATTAGCTGGCCAAATTAGCCAAAGCCAAAAAGGGTTAGTGGGTTCTGGGTTTTGAGGAGAAGGACCAGCTTAATTCATAGAGCTATAGGTAGAAATACCGTGGCATGCAAGCACGCTTTATTCTGCATTATAATTTCCATGTGCTCCGCACGATAATTATGCCCGCATTATCTGTATTTCTATCTATCTTTGATTCTTTTTCGCATTTTTCTTTCTTTTCTTCTTGTTGTCAAGGTTTCTTGCATAACCGAAACCACTGTAGGAAGCCACAATGAGTTCGTCAAGCAATGGTACCAACCACTAATTATCGGGTGATGGATCGTGGAATAACTATTTCTTCAGATAAAGTGAAGTGACTTCTGCTTTATCGACGGATCGATCTTAAATGTTGGATTGTTGCATAGTTATCGTTGTTTTTTAATTTGTTTATCATTGATAACATGTTTACTTACGTGCAATGAAAATAAGATTAACGTGAGTAACTTGATCCAAATGCACGTGTATAAGTTTGGTTATTTATATTTAGGAAAAATTCTGCTACACCTGACGATACGGTATAACATGCCTACTAAATTCCATGACCAAATTTAAAATCAACCGCCCTCTTGTTGGACCCCCCCCCCCCCCCCCCTCTTTCCCTCATTTAGTGATAGGCATGCTATACCGTTCGGTATAACAAACCCTATATTTACTTATTTAGATGTTCGGCACTTGTGTTAGTAAACGAACGGATGAAATATCATGCATGTATCACGTAATGTGCTATGAACCAATTCCTTGAAACACCGTGTACATGAACATCTTTACTAACACATTAGACAGATACTCCATACCACAAACTTGACTTTTATTTCATACATTTCACATGCATACCTTTCCATAAATATCAAAAACATAACTAGCTGCTAAATAATGTTTAATAGAGACGTATATTTGAGTGGCGGGCTATTGTTAGGTACAATTTCTTAACTTATAATACAGACCTAATTAAAGGTTTGATATCATGGGTTTGGCCTAATTTAAGATAGTGATAAGAGCAGCGGGTGAATAACACCATTTGCAGAGAGGAATATAAGAACTGGACGGATACAAATCCAGGACACATCTCTATGTAACAACTTTCCTTGTGATTATTATCATCAGCATTAGAGGGATCACCATCAAAGATGTCTTTCTATATCTTTGAATATTGAAAAGGAAAATGATCATCTTTGAAAATTGAATAGGAAAATGATACTTACATAATTGTTTGGATGGAGCTGGACAGTTAGAAAAGGACGCAATTTTTTCGAGTGTTTTCGTTAATTAACTTGTGAAAAATTGCCATTATATACGATAATATATGGGGCCATAATTTTTAGGTACACAGTTGCATACCAATAACAAGTCGTCCTCAATAATAGAAGTGGCTAAAGATTCTGAAATCCATGAATGAAATGACATCATAAACCACCAAACCAACGCTTTATTGGCCTTACATTATCGTCCAGTTCAATAGCAAATATATATATTTCAAATTCAGGCCACCACTGTAACCGGTAAAGCTAAACCATGTTATCAGAATCGTAGAATAATGTAGAGGTCACTCAAATGGAGGTTTCCCGAGTTGTGAATTGTGATAAGCCTGCCTGACATGGTCAAGCCCCAAATGGATGCTTCCCAAGCTCAATGTCGAACAAAGCCAACCTTCTACCACCCCTTATCTAATCTCCAGAGCCCAAACCAAACCTCATGGCCTCATTACCAATGAAATAGGAAAACGAAAGAAACGAATACAATATATTTCAAAGTCTTCATGTGTGGCACGTTGGACTCACTAATAAAATTGCGTTTTAAATTGTGTTTTAACAAGATTTCGGGGACGTTGTAGGGTTTTGATTTGAGGTTGTTTTTCCTTTTATATTATCGGGAAAAAAAAAAAAGATTTTGATGACCAAGTGAAAATCTATGATTGAAAAATCGGACGGGTCACTTCAAGCTCCAGAATGACAAAATTAGGCTGTTCGAACGACCACCTTTTCTTCTCCAAAATTAGCCAGTTTTGATCTATGGACGTGCCTTGCTTTGTACTTATAGGATGTTTTGATGCAAGTCTACCGTACCAGTTTGGATATGCACAAAATTGTGACGTTACGTTAGAGACTTGGGATCAAATGTTGCCTCCAGAAAGAAAGGGCTGGACATGTGGAAATGAAAGAAGGATGCTTTCCCAGTTTTAGCCAGGAATCAATTTCACACACCACTACCCCTCTTTAAGGCTGCTCAGCCTAATCCGATGGCCATTCCCAACCAAAAGCCACAGCCCCACCACCTTTGTCGGATTCCCGTACCCAGAAACCCCAACATATGTAATGTGATCCATCAATCATGGTCCTTTTTTTTCTTTTTTCTTTTTCTTGAAGATGTGGCCTATAGTACCACAGACAAGTTTTTATACACTTAAAACACCACACCTGTCTCTTCCCGACTTTTTCTTCTGCACCATGCGATGAAATTTATGAGCCGGAGACGTTCATACTAATGCAGAAATGAAAATTTATTGATCATGTACAGCAAGCTATGACTAACAAGGCAAGAACAGATGATGCAGAAGCTTTAAATCTGTACAGATTAACCTAACCTCCCTTACAGGCAATGGTTCAGCCGCGTAAGTAATAAATAGAACACATGCCAGCCGTCGGGCTAGAGCTAGGGCAAGGTTATGAAGACTACTCTGGTTAACTGGTAAAATTGCACTTCGATCTGGAAGCTGCCTTTCAGAGGAGACAATGTAGAAGGAACCCTATGCTATGCTGCTCCTGTGTATGATATGCTACATCCAAATCAGAAATCTCATCCATTTATAAGGGCTCCTACAGTCCTACATGTAGACTTGTCGGCATCCAAGTTAATATCTTCAGGTTCATGAGCCGTGATGCATGTCTCTCAAGTCTTTGATCTGAAGTTGATCCACCACAACATTCTGAGATGAGCATCCATTCTATCTAAGTAGATGACCTAAAGAGCAGAAAGGAAACTTGTTATATAGTTGATTTAGAAAGTACAATGCACAACTACGATAAGGGTGCAAAGTAGTAATGGTGGAATATAACTTTCAGAGTTCCAGCAATACTCATTTCAATGCAATACGAACTGATATGACATTGCGTACAGCTGTTGCAGACAACATATGCAACAGTACACGTTAATCTAAAGACAATTACACTAAATAGTCGGGAAATTTTGGTCCTAAGAAAATATTAACTAACAAGATTATTAATCTTTGCAAACAAAAACAAAAACAAAAACAAAAAAATCTTTGCAAACAAATATAATGCACCAAAGTTGGTGGAAAGTATCTTCTAAGTTTCTCTCCAGTAGTGATGATGACCAATTGACCTCAAACAATTTATATGTTAAATATGGATATTCAGTAGAAGGATTTATTCATGAAAAACTGTAAAGCTATAAAGAAGTTCTGAAAAAAAGTGTAATTATAACTAGAAAAGCATGTGAGTTATTCTGTGCAAGACTACAGTCAGCAGCTCATAGAATTCCCCAAAAAAGTGGAACAACCAATCTATCAATAAATAGACAAGCAGGATTATGAAACAAACAAACTAGGCAGTGCATCATGGATTGATTATCCTTACCTTCTGCTTAGGTTCCTTGATGCTATACAATTAGCTGGAGGAACCCCATCATTCCGACTAGCATTGTAAATTTGAACCCTCACAGCATCTTGGAGTATGCTCTTTGGTGTTCTGTTTGGAAAGTACCCTGTCTGTACCTTTGAGTCGCCTTGACTATCTGTTATCGAGTTAACTGCATGTGCACCCCTACTTTGTTGCTGAAATCTTTGGCGGTTAAATGTATATGGTTCAGCACCAGTGTCTTTATCAGGCCCAGTATTCATTGAGGGATGTGTTCCAGAATAAGAAGAGAACCTTGGAGCAGTACACCGGCCTTCAGTTCTACGCCAGAACTTGGAACTCAAGAACTCAGCACCAGGCAGCTTGCAACATGTGTTTTCTGCAGATTCAGTGCTTGGAATCCTTCCAGTTGATAGTGCCAAATCATAAGAAATTCCATCCAGCGCCATCTCAAGGCCATGTACCCGTGTCTCGAGAGAATTCAGCCCACTCTGAGAGTTTCCAATGAATCTCTACATACAAGTAAACAGGCGATTTAGTTGGTTTTTTCAACTTGGACATCATTATAAATATTAAACACAGTTGATGAAGTATTTTAAGTAAGCAGCATGACATGACTTGTAAGACTTACATTAATATAGAAAACAAGCGATCACAGGAAATAGGCAGAGACTAAGAGATACATAATTACGTAGTAAGACTATCTTTCATCCAAACAACTTAAAATGGCAAACAAACAAACAAAAGCTATGCACATGCTTAATCTCATTTGCCTAACAAATAAAAGGTGAATAAGCATCAGCAGCATTACCTGGAGAAGGTCAAATAAGTTGGCTTGCTGGTTTTCAATCTGAATGAGTTGGGCCCTGATCAGATTCAGATCCTCAGCCTCCTTGGGGCTCTCGTAAACTTCTTCTGCAGGATTACTAAGCACAACATCTGAGTCACAGTTCTCATCATCAAATGGAACCACCCTAGATCGAGATCTCAAACCACCAAATTTGTGTGCTTTTTCATTACGATTCCTACTGAAGGGTACACTTTTATCTTCTGGCATGCAATTTGCTTTGTGCTCATTCTTTCCTGATTCCCCATCTTTAAAATCACTCTTAACAATATCATCTGCATGAGACACCTTCGAAGATGCAGAGTTTGGCGTTGCAATTTCAATTTTCCAATCCGAGGGTTTCTTGTGGTCCAACTTACTGAGCTTGATTGTGTCTGAACTTCTCTCAGCTCTACCTTGAGAACTTCCCTTTTTGGCAGTGGCCACCAAAGAACCGTTAGATGGAGGGGACCTGTTTGTAGGGACATTTTTCTTTGTCTGAGGTGTTCTAAAGACAGCATCATTAGAACTTTTCGATACGGTAGGAAAGGATCGATCATTCTCATTATCTGGTCCCATGGAAAATATCCAAAATATGGTAACAGAAACAGAAGATTAGATGAACACCAAAGAGAAACAGGTTTTGTGCTTATTGTTGTTCCACTTGAAAACTCTCAAAGATTATGCCAGAATGAGGAACACACCAGAACATTATTGAACCAAAAAACACCATACTTGCAACATTTATCTAACTTGAGCAACGGTTTTAGCTTTCAGATTCAAATAAACACCAAACTCTACTTTACCAACATGTTTCCCTTTTTTGCTTGTTTCACTATTTGATCAAATCATTGAAAAAGTAACCAACTTCATTGTTTTCAACTACTGCTATAGTGCTGTTATACACTTGAAGTTTCCAAAACAAGAAATGCTTAAACAGATTAAGCAAAGCAGAAGCTCACCAGTTGAAGAAGATCTAGATTGAATTGGAGCTGTAACCTCCTCGAAATCGCCTGCGAAAACCTTCCACATCTCCAATGCATTATTCATAGTCTCCCTTACTACCTTCACCTGTTAACAAAATCAAACTACAAAATCAGTGAAAACTGTACCAAAACTCGTATCATCAAGAACCTTTTTTTTATATAAAAAATAATAATTTGATTGAAAAATGAGAAGTGAGAATGCAATACCTTATCAAATCTCCGGCTTTCCAAAGCGTTCAAGCAACAAGCTTTATAGAGTGGCGCCAAATCTGACTCCGCCGTGGCTACTTTTCCGAGCGCCTCCGCCGCGCCTTTTCTCACAGCCCAGTCATCGCTGCTCAGAAACTCCACCACGCACGGCACGAGCCAATCCAACGCGCCTTTACTCGACGCGCCGCCGGCGCCAACCATGCTCCCGATGAGCACCATCAGCGCCGCCTTGGCCTTAAACCCCTCGCTCTTCGCCAGCTTCCCGAGCCGCGCCAGGCTCCTCCTCAGCTGCGCCGTCTCCACCTCCGGCGCGGCGTCGATCGCGGCGGAGAGGCAGAGCGCCGAGCCGATCTGCGAGTTGAGGTCCTGCTCCGCCGCCAGCGTGTCCATCAACGGCTTCAGAAACGAAACCGCGAACTCCGGCGTCGTGATCTTGGCCGACATGGCGGCGACGGCGTCGACGCAGGCGGAGCGGACGGCCGAGTCGGGGTCGCGGAGGCGGCGGAGGACGGTGGAGATCATCTTCGACAGAAACGGCGCCAGCGCGTCGCCGTGTAAATTGGACATCAACGTAAGCAACGACACGCATTGCTTCCTCACCGGCGGCTTGGACGACGCGTCGGTGTTGTGAATGCAGATCAAGAACGTAGCAAACGAGTCCTGTGTGAGGTTTCTAGCAATGGACTCGAGCTCGTTGGTGGCAATGGCTAGAGTGTCACGGTCAGAGAGTTTATTAATGCAGCCTATAACCCGCTGCTTCAGATCCGGAGTCGTCGACCCGCCCATCTGCGGCGGGCTACTACCTAGCGAGTAACGTCTCGAGCCTGACATGGGTTTGGACTCGGGTTTCGCTCGCTAGGTGAGATAAAGTGTTCGATGAAATGTCTCAAATAAAATGATGTGTATGGGAGAGTAAGGAAGATTGGGTTGTTGGCATTGGTGGTGGTATAGATGCGAAGGATTTGGCGGCAGAGTTTTTTTTTGGGGGGCAGGGGGGGGAGTGACGGGGGAGGTGTCAGGTGGACTGGTTCTCAAGGTTGGAACTTGGAATGGAATAATATGGGAGGGGGGGGCTTTTAAATGTTTGAGAGAGAGGGAGGGGTGGTGAGTGGACTATTGACCAAGAGGTGGGGAGTCAAATATTTTAGCTAGCAAGTACTATTACTCAGATTTTTTTGGTTTTTTCGCGGGTAGGGTAAGAATGGCCCAACCGTCAAAGTGGTTTGTTGGTGTTGAATTGATAGTGTAACTGTGGTGACGGTATCTCTATACTCATCGGCTTTCTCTTCAGCTTTCCGGTGAACATAAACGTGTTTGAAAGCTAGCTGATATAGTTTGCGGTGGTTTTACTTGCTAGTTTACCACAAGTTTCTTCAATTACATTGGCACACATAGCCGTTTATTAATATATCGGGCAGAAATTATTACAATCATAATGTAGCTTCTAAAACTTTTATGTGTTTTCTTTGTTTTCCTTTACATTTTCTGCATTTATTTTTAATAGAATAACATGCATGTCTTACGATTTAATTGCTATAAACCTAACATATGGTTTACAATGAGTTCCGATTACATATCCACTATTTCTAATTTAGAATGTCTCTTAAACCAGTAGTGGATGAAGATATCAGATGATCAGTAAAGTTTGGCATATGAATTATTAGGGTTTTAATGATGAAACCGGCTGGGAATAAATATACATGTGTTCTTGCCAAATGCACATGCATGCATCTAAAGCCTGTAAGACACATGATAATGAAGCTATGAAACAAATTAGGGTGAAATAATACTGCAGTAGCAGCAGACCATGTTGCGATGAGCCTATGATAAGCAAGTCTCTCCGACACAAGAGTTGACTCAGTTGTCTAACACCTTATCTAAAAACTCATAACATGCTACCCGCATATAAACATGTTGAACATAGTGGGATATTTTGGTTCTTGATCCAAACTTTTGAACTCGCAGAATTGCCACACCATTCGAACAGTTTCTGCGTTTTTGTAATCGCCGGAGTTATCTCTGATCGGACATAATTCCGACGTGAAGAACCATCTTTCTGTGCTCGGTGTGGTAAAAAGGATCAAAAAATTAAGCCCGAGAAGGCTAAAGCTTAAGAAAAGAGAATCATATGATGCATAGCGAACTCAACAGGAGCAGGGCGGAGACAAAACAAGAGAAGCAGAGCACGTGATCGGAGGATAAGATAAAGGGACGTAACATTGTTAAAGAAATCCGAAACCATGAACTCACGTGATCGCTGGGTTTGGAACTCTGTGGATCGATATGCTCAATGCATGAACTAAATCTAGCTAGCTAGCCATCCTTCTCTCCCATACGCAAAATATTCTGGTTGAGCACTTGAGCTGAGGGGGAAGATGCTTTCTTTCTCCCCCCTTAGATTTACCTAGCTGATTACTTTAGGTAATCTTCTTTTCTCTGGTTATGGGGCCTGTTTGAGAAATTGCTCCTTTACCTTTTTCTCGCAAGAGTTTATGTTTGTGCTGATCACGATGTTAATAGAGTTGAATTAGAAGATTCAAAGATGTTGATGTGGGAACCCTCTCGTCCATCTACCAACCACCCTAAAATCCCCCTCACCTCACCTCACCTAGATGAAACATTTATAAATTGCGATTGACATGCCTCCATAAGATAAAGAGCAAGTATATAATAAGTAATTCATAAAAAATAAAAGTCTTTAGTACAAGACGCGTATCTACATATATTATGTTAGATTGATAAGATTAGATGACGTTAATACATATACATAGTAGTCTATGAATGACCAAGATTGCACACCACACAATCACTTTTATGCGTGGATATGTTTCTCAAAACAAATTTAGGGGGATTTTTGTTTTATTTGCTTAGAATCAGAATGCACCAGAGCTAGTAAGCAAAAAATGGCAACTTGGTGATGAAGAATATAGAAGCTCCCGTGATATGAGTATTTCAGACAAATGAGATTATTGTGAAAAGCTAGCTATAGCACGAAGGAGCTAGAGGATTCATGAAAATGCTAGATTGGCATGCATATCTCATCATATAGCCCTAATATGACGGGAAAGAATAAGAATGATGACACACCATATAAGATAGAACTCATCATGTGACTTGTTTGATCTTTGATGCAAACGGTTTGGAATAGTTCGATCTGTTGTTTTAATCTTATCCCTCATGCTGTTGTTTGCGACACCGGTTGTTTGGATCCTAGCTAGTGACACAAAATGATAATCGATCATGTCTGTTGTTCATACAACTGATCATATATAGGGAAACATTATTGTGTTTAACCAACTATATATGATTGATTTCACATGATAATTATAGGCACTTGAATGACTTGATAATAAAACTTGCGAAATCTTTTGATGACAAACACTGCTACAATATTGAGCGAATGTCACACACCTAGTGTAGTCATCAGGGGTGTTGTAAGTCTCATATCTATGACATTTTCCCCTCATACTCCATTAATACCCTTTACCACACGTGCGTGAAAATGCAACATTTCTAATGGCTATACGAGATGTGTGATTTTTGCTCGTAGTAGTAAACGCTTGAATGAACAATCAAAGTAACATAATGATCGATTGACGTATGAACATTTCACCTAGCTGTGTAAATACATTTCGGGAGAACCCATCTTACAGGAAAATTGGAGCTTGAAAATATGATGAGGAGCTTTCAATGATTTAGAGACAATCGGATACTAAATAAACAGCTGAGTATTGTGTTGGAATCAAATTATTTGTGGCTGTTGCTTTTCATATGCGTAAATATTAATCTTATGGATTTGAAAGATTATATCTGCTGGCTTTATATATAGAGTAATGTTAGTTGAACCACTTTTAGAGCAACCACCTAGAGCCCACCTTAAATTTCATCATATGTGGCATAGCCACATCAAAGCATTATTTGTGTATTTTATATTTTTATTTCTTCTTAATTAATTACAGAAATTTCTTTTTCCTTTTTTCACTTTCAATAAGTAATGTTTGAATTCGTCTATAAATTAGGTACAAGAATAACACGCCTATATCCCTGTATGTTCTTTCTTCCTCCGGTTGGTATATATTCTCCAGCACTGATTGTTATTTCATCAGTTTTGCAACAAGAAAATAGAACCTGAACTTGTATTCAAATTTCTACATCGATCACAGCTTTAGCTAGTATTTATCATACACCCTCGATTTCACCAATTGTTATAAAAAACTGGCACATTCCAGAAAATTAAGAAAGATATATATGTAAAATATAGCAAGCATGTTGTTCCAACCAGTGCACCAAGCACTCCATTCTGATCCATTATTTCCTATGTTCATCTTTGCCACTTACCACTCTTGTTACTGGGCAGTATATATATATGCATAAATTGCCAAGGATGTCCTAACTGCAATTGAAGGCCTTCAAGAGTCCCCATCTCCCAACGATAATGATGATGGAAAAGCAGATAATTAAGATGGTTGAGCAAGAGGGTGAGAGGAGAAGGATGAAGACGGAAGATGAAAAAGAATAATAAAATTAGGGTTTATATGATTAAACTAAGAAAGTGTAAAAAAGAAAAAGGAATTTTAGTAATTAAGAATAATGAAAATTCAAAAGACATAATTATTTTTTGATGATGTAGCACTACCACATAGGCTGTCACTTAAGGTGGGCTCTAAGGTGGTTCTTCTAAAAGTGGTTCACCTAGCATTACTCTTATATATATATATATATATATATGAGACCGACATGTAGCAATAATACCATTAACCACTAAACACAACCATCAAAGCACAGTTAGTTTAATGCGTATAGCTTCAGTAGTTGGGATCGACCAACATTTGAGGTCTTCAGTAGTTAGTTTAATGCGTATATCTATGTAAATTAATGTCATTTTAAGTATTGCGCGCTGCCGGGACTTTCTGCCGTCTGGACTCTGGACTTTATATGTTTCCCTTTTGAGTGGTCGTCGACTACAAGCTCTTGTTCGACCAACTACTCACGAAGACAAACAACAAACTTTATAATTGCGTAGTATCAGTATCCTATGTGCAGTTACACGACCTAATTAACATATGTGAATTATGCTAGTTGAATCAGTATCAGTATCAAGTTCTCCGTCATAGTTGAATTATGCTAGCTTTCTGAATGTGCCAAGGTCTCCGACGATTAGTTTCAGACATACAGATGGCGCTGGTCTAGACTTTGGCTGTGGTTGTCGATGGTGCATGCATGCATATATAATTGTTCCACTGGATTTTTAATTTGCATAACCACTGTCACCACCAGTAAAAGGTAAAAACTTTGTTTTGCTGAAAAATAAGCTTGTGCCATTCCTGTTGGATTAGTGATATATAGTTCAACGAAAACTACCATGCATGTAGCTGAACGTACGTACATATCGAGTATTCAACGCAAATGTACTATCGATGATGTCGATATATACGTAGTCTACATTACCGAACCATAACTATACCGTATAGTTATACGTTCCAAATTTACAATGTACGTAGCTAGCAGTCTAGCACGCCATACCTGTATTTTGTTTGAAACCTTCGATGATATATTTGTTGTAGATATATATGGATAAAGAAGACAGACAGGAAGGAGACCGAGATGAGATATCGACGGACGTTAATCATGGCTGCATATCCAATCTAGCTAGATGTGGATATCGGAACGATTGGGAGCTTTGTGGTCCATGTCCATGTTGCCCGAGCTTTGCCGGAGAAGGAACCCTAAACCTTATATACCCCATCTGATAACGAAGCTTTTGTCCTTTGATTTTACTAGTTCACATGGGGAGGCCAAAATATAGACCAAGACCATCCAATGTGCTTGGATCTTTGAATACGGATCATGTGTGTTTTCCTTCTCATGCGACAATCTCACATGCAGTTTGGGTTTCCGGGAGAATGATGGGCAAGTCGGCATGGACGACAATGACTTATCATTTTGATTTGGTATTGTATAAAAGAAAGGTCGTCTAAGTTTTCCATGAACTTATTTATAAGCGCTAGCGAGATACCAAGGCATATAGCTTGGGCACAAAAACATTCTCCTACTTCATCGCGGCCTTGTTACTACAATGTTATGGATCGAGCAGGCATTGCTTCGTCACCACTCCAATGAGAATGCAAATGTTCAAGTGTGATATACCCCATGTCTCCATGCATATATGGCATCTAAATAATGCTCCCAACTCGAACAATAATTCTGTTTCCTATAGCGAGATAGATGAACAAGTCTTGCAGCTGGATCATCAAACTCCGGGTAGAGAGATTACTCGATCGACAATAGTTTTCTTTCTTCGATTTGGCAAGGTATGACGACGTTGTTTCGAGGAAATAGCTCAGATATTTATCTGCAAGAAATACTATGACCTCTATATATGTTAAAAGTCCAAGCTAGTGAAAAATTGATCGGTTTTGATTTCATACGCGAGTGATTATACATTCTTAATCGTCATTATCCAAAGATGTATAATCTCTATGTGTTAGTGGAAGAATGATTTTTCTACATTTTTCACTTCTTATTACAGTTTATTATATTTGATTTAATATAATTGTGCATGTTACTCGGTTCGGCTCAACGCTCCGCCTATATATCTTTAAGAACACAGAAAATGAATTATTAGGGTTGTGAACAATTTCATGTGTAAGAAACATGATGAGAGCAAATGACATGATCGCTTATCGAGAGAGTTGAAGTGCCTGCCATTGTTGCATGATTAAGAATTTGAGATTCATACTAAACCCTAAATAAATGCTAGGGTTTGTAAGGAGCTAGATTTAAAGGGACCAGACGGAGGGATGGGTGTCTGAGATGGTGCTTACATGTCAGGCATTGTGTTCGGAAATGCATTTCCAAATTGAATTTAATAGTCTCACATGGAAACTGCAAGCCAATCATCCACTGGTTTTGGCTCCATTTACAGCATTAGATATTGGTACCAGTCGAGCACAGAGCTTGCAGAAACAAGCACACAGACTCGGATGGCATTTTCAATATTGAAATATACAAGTATAATTCTTTTTAAATGAAACTATCTTAATTTGGAGTTATAAATTTCATTCCTTTTGTATTAATATGTCAGTCCATGTATATACCTGGCTCTAATTGTATGAAGAAAATGGGAAATAATTATAACGGTTCAGCCAGCCTTCAACACAAAATTATATACCCTATCCATTTTCTATCCAATTTTCCTCTCTAGCCATATATTCGTGAAAACAAACATTTTCACATTTCTAATGGTAAACACCCATGTCAATGCTAAATTTTTCCCTTTTCATTCCTGTTATGGTCTTTAACGTTCAATATTTTTATTCGCCCCAAAATATTTAGTTATCATCTACATCATATATGTCGATGGACATTAACTTTCGTGCCAAATGTCCTGTTGTTATCCCCGCCACTTATTCTAACGGTATTACTTGTTCACACCAAAATGTTATGTTGTTATCAACATCTTATTTTAACAGTTAGTGCATTAATCGCGCCAAAATTTTATGTTACCATTCCCGCCACATTCCCTAACAACAAACATTGATGCAGAAAATAACATTAAACCTTCAGAAAGACGGACTACTCGACCCTAAGATACCATTTTATGTTCACACGTACCTTTGAACCAGGGGCGGATCCAGGAATTCAAACCGGGTGGGACTTGAATTTTCACTAAAAAAAAAATGCTCGACGGCACGTGAGAGAAAAAGTATGCACATAGACAAAGGGCCATAGTGAGTCTTGCCCCTTGAATGCATGCTTATACAAAACAACATATGTAAACTCTGTATATGTAACATAAAAGAAGCTAAATAACATGTCAATGTAATTCAAAATATATAGATGTAATGCATCTCACTAAATATTTACAAATGTGATGAAGACTAATCAGGGATGGAACTACCTTCAGGCTTGAAAGTGTCAGAAAAAAGGATGAAATTTAGTGTTAATTCAATCACTCAACCCTAAGAGAGAGACGAGTTTTGGACTTCTTCTTTGGTCTAAAGTTTTAGACTTTACTTCTTATCTATATGGTTGATTTATCCCTCTTTTTATTTTATTTTTTGAATAGGGATCCCTCTTTTTATAAAAAAAAAAACAAAACAAAAAACAAAAAAAAAAAAATTAATAAAAAAAAAACAACAAAAAAAACAAATGAAACATTAGTTGGGCAACTGGAGTGGGCTAAAGTGGGACTTAGGCCGGACAAAAACCTTGCAATCAAGATATGATAAAGAGAAAGCAAGACACCTATATGCAAGTAATTTTTTTCTTCAAAATATTTGGGTGAGACTTGAGTCCCAGGTTGTTATAACTTGGATCCGCCCCTGCTTTGAACTCAAAACTTTATTCGACATTGTGGGCGAAAATAATACGAAACGTATTTTCATAACACCGAAAAGAGAAAAATCCAACTAAAGTGCATTTAGGCCTTTCTCAATTTGTTGGTCTATAGTACTAAGACCATGCCATACTCCCCACCAGAAACCACCACAGGAAAAACGGATCCAAGTGCATAAAGTAGCTATGGAAAGCCCAATGAAGAGGGAGGGGGTGTTTTAAAAAAGACAAAACCACTTGTCACTTGTGCAACTACATAAACCACTTCCCAACAGGGCTTTAGTTCATCTCTTTCTTTGTCCCAAAAGCCTAACTCATCCTCCACGTGACTATCCATGTCTTCCTTTGGACCTCAAATCCATGATCACTTTCTTGGGCTTCACCCCGAACCCTATCCTTTCATTTTGGGACTTCAACTACAATGTTAGGCTTATAAGCAAAGCCATCCAAAGTAACAAGCCCATCACTTTATACTTTCCAATAATCCAATCCTAGCCACAATTTAGATCATCATCATCGGAGAATTGATTTCCAAGCTAAATCCCTCTCCCTAATCCTCTGCAATTTCATCACAACAAACCATGATCTAGAAAAACCAACCACTCTCACCCCTCATTCCCTCAATAGTCCCATAACAAACCAAACTCCCACATACATCAAATAGCACTATAAACCAATTACACCAAGTAACCCAAAAATCACAGACCCAAAAAAGTAGAAAGGGGAAAAATCCACCAGCTTTGCCCTAACCCTAATTCCCTAAATTGCCAAAAGACAAATGCACGCCTCAAATTTTACACACACATCACCTCCCCGTACTCATCACCAATTTTTGAACAACATGACTCATATACCCCCACACAATCCCCATATTCACCACCACAAAAACCCTAGTTTACTTTCCTCCAAGGCTCCGAGCTCTGTCACATGAACACAACGATACGGTAAAACTCAAAAACTGAATATCTAACACGGTAAATAAAATTATATATTTATGTATCTCTAGTAAATAAAAAAATACTAAATTATAAAATAAATTCATTACACAACTAACAAAAAATGTGACCGGGGAGATAACCGTAAGTCCACTGCTCTCTCCCAAATTTTCCCCTACACCACTGTGTTTAGCCCAGTGCTTATATTTATATACACATCCCCCCACAATATATAAACCACATTTTGTAAAACTCTCTCTCCCTCTCTCTCTCTCTCTCGCTCGCTGTCGTTTTCTGTTTGTGTAATTTCTCTCATAGAATTAGAATCAGAGAGAGAAAGATAAAAGNGACAAAAAAGTAGGTAGAAAACTTTCATAAATTTTCTTTTTGATTTTTTCGGCTCTTCTTCTTCTTCTTCTCCAATATAGAAGAAGAAGCATCACCATAATCCAACAGCCACCATCACTTCCATTTCTTCCAGTTGAAGACTTCGCCTTAATTCGACGACTTACCGATCCTCCTCGGTAAAAACTCTCGATTCTTCACTGCAATTTTCCCCTAGCATTGCTTTATCTCCAAGTAAAATTTCTCTAGTTGCTGAGCCTCTTTTTGCTTCTGCGGTTTAGGATTTCGGCTCCGGCGAGGTGATCTCTGCTCGGAGCTGAGCGATTGGAATTCTCGCCGGTATGGATTTTTTTACTGTGCTGTAAATTTTGTGCTTCGGTTTTTTTAGATCTGCTTTGTGCTTGGAATGAGCGAGTTTGATTTCGGTTAGGAATCGGTTCGGGTTTGAATCGGAGTTGGAGGCATGATTTAGAGGTTGGAGAGCGGCGAAGAAGATGAAGAGGTCTCGCGACGACGGTTATATAAGCTCGCAAGTTAAACGCCCTATGGTTACTTCTCGAGGAGAGCCGTAAGAGTTTCTCTCGATTTTTGACTTGCTGTGAATTTTTGTTGCTTGTGGTTAATTTTGTTAACGAGAGTGAAATTTCGGTTTGATTCGATGAGTCTGTGCTCGGTGGTTTTGGTTTTAATTCGTTGAAAATTAACATGTTTATCACTCACTGTAGTTGTTAATCTAGTTTTGTATAGCCGGAGAATCGGTGCTAGGTTAACTTGAAATTGGTTAATTCCTTTCGTTTTTGGCTTGGTAAGCAAAATTAGAGTTGGTGTGTGAAGGTCGCAGAAGCTTTGGTTTCAGTGTTTCTGAGTTGTGGAGTGAGGCTGGTCATGTTTGCAGGCATTACTTCTTGTTTTAGAGGATACTTGCGCATTAGACTAATTTGTGATATTTTTTTTTTTTTGGTGGTGAAGCTCGGGGCAGCCCCAGATGATTACATCAACAGCTTCACAGAAGCTAACAACGAACGATGCCTTGTCATATCTGAAGGCGGTGAAGGAGATATTTGAAAACAACAAGGAGAAATACGAAGACTTTCTTGAAGTCATGAAGGACTTCAAAGCTCAAAGGTTAAGACAATGAATATGTTAATGCAAGGAGAGTTTACATTTTCTTACATGACCTTATTGTGTATTGATGTGTGCTGTGTTGATTGTAGAGTTGACACCTCGGGTGTGATACAGAGGGTGAAGGATTTATTTAAAGGGCATCGAGACCTAATATTAGGTTTTAATACCTTCTTGCCGAAGGGATATGAGATCACTCTCCCTCCGGAGGATGAACAACCTCCTCATAAGAAGCCTGTTGAATTTGAGGAAGCTATTAGTTTTGTGAACAAGATTAAGGTGGGAACATTATTTCATAGCTAAATTTGAGGTTACAGGTTCCCTTTGAAGATTTTTTAACCCCATGAATTCTTTACCTGCAGACACGATTTCAACATGATGATCATGTTTATAAATCCTTTTTGGACATTCTGAATATGTACAGAAAGGAAAACAAGTCCATCTCAGAAGTTTACCAGGAGGTGTGTTTTAGTGCTTTGTTTTTGTATAGAGTTTCTTTCCTTGGTCTTTTCATGCACTCATGTTTTCGCAAATTCATCTTACTTATTTCAGGTCTCAGCACTTTTCCAAGACCACCCAGACTTGCTTGGTGAGTTCACTCACTTTTTACCTGATACAACAGGAACGGCCTCAATCCAGGTTGCTCCATCTCAAAGAAACTCGATGCTTCGTGATAGGAGCTCTGCCATGCCCCCTATGCGGCAAATGCTTGTTGACAAGGTTTATTTCTACTTTGAGTTTCACATTTTCATGTCTAATTCTCTCTCTCTCTCTCTCTCTCTCTCTCTCTCTCTCTCTCGTATCTGTACCTGCATCAATTTTTTTAACATAGGCTACATGTGCTGTTGCCAGAAAGAAAGGCCCGTGGGTTCTTACCCTGAGCATGATCTCAGTGTTGACCGCCCTGATCTGGACCATGATAGGGCTTTGATGAAGGTTGAGAAAGAGCAAAGGAGGCGCAGTGAAAAAGAAAAGGAGAGGAGAGAAGATAGAGAAAGACGAGACGATAGGGATTTTGACCATGATGGCAGCAGGGACTTCAACATGCAGCGTTTTCCACACAAACGAAAATCTACTCGTAGGGGTGAAGACTTGGCTACTGACCAGTTGCACCAAGGTGGGGAAGACGTCGAAAACCTTGGAGCACATCTCATTTCATCTTCTTATGATGATAAAAATTCTGCAAAAAGTGAGGATTTTGATGTTTTTGAACTGGTTTACAAACGAGTTTTCTTTCATATTCAACAAAGTAATGCATTTAAACCATCAATATATCAAGAAAGCTCCACTCTTTGTTTTCTTTGTATAACATGGTGTAAATGCCCTCATAACTTGGATTGCTGAGTATTGCTGTGTGTGTGTAACTTGAGATTTACTGTCAGTGTTAAGTGTAGTATAAGTTGTCTTTACTCTTCCTTTTATACTTAACCACCTGATTTTTTTTTTGAACGGTTGAATTTTTGTGTCTGTTGGTCTTGTTCATGTTTCTCAAATAGCTTCATTTACTTATTGCATGGCATGGCATGTCAGGCATATATGGCTCGGAGAGTGCCTTCTGTGAGAAGGTGAAGGAGAAGCTACGAAATCCTGATGCTTACCAGGAGTTTTTGAAGTGCCTCCATATTTATAGCAAGGAGATTATTACCCGAGCTGAATTGCAGAATCTGGTAAAGACATGCATATAATATTGATGCTAAGTGTTACCATCTCCTAATTTAAAAGACTTATCAAAATACAGTCACTAAATTTTGAGATCTTCACTCATGTAGGTGGGTGATTTAATTGGAAAATATCCCGATCTTATGGATGGGTTCAATGAATTTTTGTCATGTTGTGAGAAGAAAGGTGAAGTTCTACTCTCTTCTGTTACCTGCTCTATCTACTGTGGTTAACATTGTATCTAATTGAGTCCTGTCCTGCAGATGGGTTCCTTGCTGGTGTCATGAGTAAAAGTACGTAAAAGAATTTGTTCCTTTTTGTTAGACACAAAACTTTGATCATTCTCTTGGTTTATCACACTGGTTCGGACTGCATAACATCATTTTTATTTTGGGTGGTTAACGTTTTCTGAGAAATTGTAATTGCATTTTGATATCTGGATTTGATCTCTGTTCTTGCAAATCATCACTAATATCTAAATCCATCACAGAATCTATATGGAATGAAGGCAATGTACCAAGACCAGTGAAGGTAGAGGATAAGGATAAAGATCGAGATCGTGAAAGGGATGACATGATTAAAGATAGAGAGCGTGAAAACCGAGAAAGGGATAGACCTGATAGAAATGGTGCCTTTGGAAATAAAGAAATTGGAGGCCAGAAGATGTCTATATTTTCGAGCAAGGACAAATATTTGGCAAAACCTATTAATGAGCTTGACCTCTCTAATTGCGAGCGCTGCACTCCAAGCTATCGTCTTCTGCCAAAGAATGTACGTGTTTCTTTTTCTGTCCTCCTTAAATGTACACTTATCTTTACATTAAAGACTATTTGATGTTTTACTGATATCTGTAACTTTCTTGCAGTATCCAATACCTTCTGCTAGCCAAAGAACAGAGCTTGGTTGTGAAGTACTAAATGATCATTGGGTGTCTGTTACTTCTGGAAGCGAGGATTATTCTTTTAAACACATGCGCAAAAACCAGTATGAAGAGAGCCTGTTTCGGTGTGAAGATGATAGGTCTGTCTTAAATTTCATTATTTACGTTCGTTATAACTTGTATCTTTATTTGTTTTGTTGTCATTCCCGTTTTTCTGTTTCCATTTTTGTCTTAAATGCTGAAAGCTATTTCTTTCTGAGAATTATAATTGAGATGTCATAAGTTTGTGCTTGTGGTTTAGTTCCACATATTTTTTTTCCTTCTATCGGTTGCGGTACCAATTGCATTGAAAGGATTCCCAATTTTTGGTTATAAACTAATCTATCTATGATTTTTGTTTTTCAGGTTTGAATTAGATATGCTGTTAGAGTCTGTGAATGTAACGACCAAGCGTGTGGAAGAACTATTAGAAAAGATCAACAACAACACCATTAAGACTGAGAGTCCAATCCAAATTAAAGAATACTTCACAGGTTTCTTTGATTTACTTGTTTGAGGAATACCTATTTTCATCCATGGTCTGGGTTTGATTGCTGATTTTTCTTGTTCTTCTTTGTTCATCTAGCTCTGAATCTAAGATGCGTTGAGCGATTATATGGTGACCACGGGCTTGATGTGATGGACGTGTTGATGAAAAATGCTTCACTAGCTTTGCCTGTTATATTAACGCGCTTGAAGCAAAAGCAAGAAGAGTGGGCAAGGTGTCGCTCTGATTTTAACAAAGTCTGGGCTGATATATATGCCAAGAACTATCACAAGTCACTTGATCATCGTAGCTTTTACTTCAAGCAACAGGACTCAAAGAGCTTAAGCACCAAAGGTAACTACTGCAAATGTGATACTCTGTCATGTATACAGATTGTGATTCTGTATTAGTTAAGCAGGGCCTGGTCTTCCATTTCTCTTTGGAATATTATAAAAGCTACTGTCTTCCATTGGTTTGCAAATGCCCTTTTCACTTTGAAAAATTAATTCTTGCTCCTCTTCCTCCCTGGACGGGGACAAATATTTGCAGCCTTATTGGCGGAGATTAAAGAGATGAGTGAGAAGAAGCGGAAGGAAGATGATGTTCTTCTTGCTATTGCTGCTGGAAATAGACGACCTCTTATTCCAAATTTGGAATTTGAGTACCCTGATCTGGACATCCATGAAGATCTTTATCAACTCATCAAATACTCTTGTGGAGAAGTTTGCACAACCGAACAATTGGACAAAGTTATGAAGATATGGACAACCTTCCTTGAGCCAGTGCTTGGTGTTCCTCCTCGACCTCAGGTTGCAGAGGATACTGAAGATGTTGTGAAGCCAAAATCTCATGCTGTAAAAGATGGGGCTGTGAGTGGGGGAGAGAGTGATGATAGTCCTGATGGGGGTGCTATTACGACAACTTCTAAGCAGGTAAATACATCAAGAAACGGAGATGAAAGTATTCAACCTGAACAATCAAGCTCTGCAAGAGCTTGGACAGTAAATGGAGCTAATGGGCTCAAAGAAGAAAGTTCTCATGACATTGATCATGCTACATGTAAGGGTGATGCTTTCTGCAATACCTCTCAACAAGGTAAAGTGCAAAGTAATGCATCTACAGCCGATGAAGTGTCCAGAGTTAGCAAACAGGACAATTTTAATGAAAGATTAGTCATGTCTAATGTATCACTTGCTACTGGCTTGGAGCAAAGTAATGGACGGACTAATGTGGACAAATTATCAGGTTTGCAGAATGTTTAAATATATTTTACCCTCTTGCCATGCTAACTGTTTTCGTTTTGTATCTTATTATTACCCTTTTATTTCTGAATTGATTTCTGATATGCTTTCCCTTTTTTTTTTTTGGCTAGGCCTTAGCCCTACTCCTTCAAGACCTGGAAACGGCACTCTTGAGGGCGCGGTTGAGTTACCTTCACCAGAGGTATATGATTAACAGTGTGGTAATAGTGTAATACTCCTCATGTTTGGATAGGCCTGGTTGATATTAGTTTATGGACTGTTGCCGCTGGTACGGATGGTGAAACTATTTAGAAGACCAATCAATAGTTTAATATGTGATGTTAAAAGGTCTTATAAAACATATTTAACTGTGGAGGGTGTCTTTGATTTTGGTAGAGAGATATATGAAGTTATGAACATTTGAAGTGTATGTTACATATTCATATGCACTGCATGTCAGTGTCTAATGTCAACCTTTTTGAAGTCTACTTATCTTACTGATTCTCTACTTCCATTCATCAGTCCTGCGGTTTGGGGGGGGGGGGGGGGGGGCGAACATGAACTATTTGTCAGTTGTTTTCTTGCCTTGAATTTTGATAACTACATGCTTAATATTTATGTTCTTACTGATCTCACAGGCTGGTGATTCTACTAGACCCGTTATATCCTCAAATGGAGCAATCACAGAAGGCACCAAAGGTCACAGATATGTGGAAGAGTCTGTAAGAAACTTTAAGATTGAAAGAGAAGAAGGTGAAATATCTCCAAATGGAGATTTTGAGGAGGATAATTTTGCAAATTATAGAGAAGCCGGTTCAGAGGCTGTTCAAAAACCAAAGGATTGTGTTTCCAGCAGGCAACTTAAAGGCAGACATGGGGAAGAAGAAGTATGTGGTGGAGATGCAGGTGGTGAAAATGAGGCTGACGCTGATGATGAAGGTGAGGAAAGTGCTCATAGATCATCAGAGGATAGTGAGAATGCATCTGAGAATGGTGATGTCTCTGGAAGTGAATCTGGTGAGGGAGAGGAATGTTCTCGAGAAGAGCGTGAGGAAGAGGGGGACAATGATGAGCATGATACCAAGGCCGAGAGTGAAGGTGAAGCTGAAGGGACAGCGGATGCCCATGATGTTGAAGGAGATGGAACATCTTTACCGCACTCAGAACGTTTTCTACTTTCTGTGAAGCCTCTTGCAAAACATGTTCCTCCAGCTTTACTTGACAAGGACAAGGACTCTAGGATTTTCTATGGAAATGATTCTTTCTATGTACTTTTTAGGCTTCACCAAGTAAGGGTCATTTAACACACGCAGCATGTATTTTGCTTACAAATACTTAATTGGGGATCTTAGTATCTGATTTTTCACTAATTTGACAGACACTATATGAGAGAATACAATCAGCAAAGATTAACTCGTCATCAGCGGAGAAAAAGTGGCGGGCATCAAATGAAACAAGCACAACTGATTCGTATGCTAGGTAGGGCTTTGGTCTTCTTTACCTAGTTTTCAGTAACTGTGAAGTCATTAGTATATATTTTCTGAATCTATTTCATGTGGTACAGTTTCATGAATGCACTTTACAATTTACTCGACGGTTCTTCTGATAATACAAAATTTGAGGATGATTGTCGAGCTATCATTGGGACTCAGTCGTATCTTCTTTTCACATTAGACAAGCTGATCTACAAGCTTGTTAAACAGGTGAGTGTGTTTTCTTAACCTTCTAGTTCTTCAAGCAGCTTTCCATTTTTCCTTCTTTTTGACCCTAAATCTTATGCTTCATGTACTTGTTTTCAGCTCCAAACAGTCGCTGGGGATGAGATGGATAATAAACTTGTCCAACTATATGCGTTTGAGAATTCGAGAAAACCAGGAAGATTCGTGGATGTAGTTTATCACGAAAATGCTCGTGTTCTTCTTCACGATGAGAACATTTATCGCATAGAATGTGTATGTCTTCAATACATTGTCACTTTGATATTTATATATAGAATGTGTAGGTTTATAGAACTCCAACTGTGTCCTGAATACGTTGTCATGGTTCGTTCCTTTGCAGTTCTCTTCACCAACCCGGGTGTCTATTCAGCTTATGGATTATGGGAATGATAAGCCTGAAATGACTGCTGTTTCCATGGACCCTAATTTTTCTGCTTATTTGCACAATGATTTTCTCACCGTTCTTCCTGACAAAAGAGAGAAGTCTGGCATCTTTTTGAAGAGGTATTTTGTCTGTTTTTTTAAGCGTACCAAGTTTTGGAAGTCAATTGGTCATGATTATTAATGCTAGCTCATGTTTACAGGAACAAACGCAAATATGCGAGTAGTGATGATTTGTCTGCTATTTGTCAGGCCATGGAAGGACTTAAAGTCGCCAATGGTCTGGAGTGTAAAATAGCTTGTCATTCATCCAAGGTACTTCATTAACTACTGTCTTTGTGACCAGTGGTGTGTTGGTGTTGTTCGGATTAACTTTTCCAATATCTGATTTTCTGCTTCCCTTGATCCATTTGAGTTTTATATGCTGTAGGTATCATATGTTTTGGATACAGAAGACTTTTTGTTTCGAACAAAAAGGAGAAGAAAAACTTCGAACACTTCCTGCCATAACCAGGCTAGGTCTTCTAGTGGTTCAAGTAGAGTTGAGCGGTTTCACCGTTTGCTCTCTGGCTCATGATATGCCTTCTTTTGACCATCAAGTATATATGGTATGCCTTATCTGGTTTCTATTTGTGTTATTATTTGCTAATTACTAGTAGAAACATTATAATTGTATTTTGACACGTCAACATGTGTATAAAATGCTGATATTCCTTTAGTGTTAAGCTCTAACTATGTGCAACATGTTGTTTTGGTTCTCCAGTAGCAATTTGAACGCATTGTATGCGCACCAGTGCCGGAGATTTGGAAAAAATTGAGGCGCTGAGCGAAATAGCTCTTGTGGAATTACTTTGTATTCTCATATTTTCCGCCTCTCCAACCAAATAAAGAAATGAGGAGAGAGGGAGATATGGCTCGAAAGTAGTATATACTTTGAGTTGGCACTTTGAGCCGCTTTCTTGTAAATAGAGGTAATTTGTGTTGTACACTTCAGATGCTCATTTAATTCATCAATTTTTTGGGTTAATTAATCTTATTTATATAGTTCTTATGCATTTTACATTTCTTGTATGTATCGCTCATCAAAATGGCCTGCCTTGAAAAGATCGTTCATCCCCTATTATGGACCTCATTTGTTAAAACTTATTTTCTTTTTTTTGAAAAAAAATCCAATTATTCATTGTTTTTTTGCTCTTGTAGATATGGTATTGCAGTGCATACCGTTTGCAAATTGATATCCTTTTGTTAAATATAATGTGATCAACCAGCCAACTCACTAATCGGAGGGCGGTCCATGATATTCGACGCCGTCTTTGCATTGCTCTGCAAGACGGGGTCTATATCAGGCAACTTGGGAATTTGCACAAGCAGATCAATAGTTCGCCGCAGAAGGCGGGCTAAATCGCCCTCGTCCATTGCACAATCCATCATGATCTCCCTCCATGTCAACCCAGAAACCCAGGCTTCAACCATGCCTGCAAACTGGGTATCCAAATAGCATGGTATATTTACCCCATGCTTTTCTTGGAGCTGTAAGAAACTGCTTCTTTGCTCGTCCAAGAAGCTCACCACGTCGACTACTGTGCTTGAAGGTTCATATATGTAGCTGTTATTTTTCCAAGGTCGAATTTTGATCCCTTCAGATACTAAACTTGCGCACACGGCAGCAAGTTCTGTAGGCTTTAAACTTAATAAGATCTTATTTCGAAGAACCATGGCAAGCCACAGTTCATTCTCTCCTCGGATGGCAGCTGCAGTTTCACCAAGTGGAAATATGGTATGAGTGTTAATATCTAATGCCCGAGTTTCGTGTATGACATTGCTGATCTGCAAGAACTCTTTCCAGCCAGATGGTTCAATCTGCTCTATTCGATTAGTCAGACGTCTTGCTCTACCCTTCAAGCGCTTAATCTTCTCCTCAGTAAAGCTGGCCATGTCTACGATCTTCTTGTATTCTCTGAAGCCTTGTGTGCGTGATATCTTTTTCTTCAGACGTGAAACTTTACTTCTTTGTTCTTTGTAACGCTCTACAGCATGATTATATGCTTGTGACTTGTGTAAAAGCTCATCATGTTCAGAAAGACTATTCAAGACAGGTACATTCAAACTCCAAGACCACGTCTCAAGAGATCCTTCCATGCCCCAAAAACCACCAAGATCAGACTCGGCAAGCTTCTCCCACTTCATTTCGGTTCTATCAAGAAGCATGCTCATTATTTCCCGAGGCAAAGCATCTCCTAGAGCTAAGGCAACATTTGGAAAGCCTGTCTTATAAATTGTTTTGATCCACTTTTCTGTAAATAGGTACCAAGAGTTATCTGAGCCAAGAGCGGCATAATACGATGGTTCAAAAACTGAAGTTGGTTCAGACTCTACTGCTACTGGGGTTAGTGCAAAAGAGTCATCCACAGAAACCATGTTCTTAAGTTTTGAGCCACTTAGTGACTCAACCTTCCCCAAATAAACAGCTGGGATAGAGTGTTGAACTCCTTCTGAATCTTTATACTGCAAGCACAAAAAGGGTAACTGCCCATTTTCGCATTCCTCTAATAAGGGCCGTAGTGAAGAAAGCTTCTGAGATTCCATTCTTTTTCGAAGTTCAGTCCTTAGGCGTTTCTCTGCCCTTAATTCTTCCTGTAGATTCGCAATCTCCTTGTATGCTGGTCCAGACAAGAGCTTCCTGCTTTTTCTGTCAATGGCATCATCACTAATTTCCAAAGTCAGCATCTCTATTTCTTTCTCGATTCTAGCAATCTCCTCTTTTGCAGCAAGCATAACATTGCTCCCAACATAGTTTCCAAAACTTTGTTCAACTAGCTTTCTAGCTTCGTCCAAAGTTCGCCCAGATTGGGAGGCTTTTGTTTCATCTGATTCATTTGACCTACGAGTAACTTTTGAACCGGCAAGAAGATTTAGCACCATTCCATATGAAGCAGTAAACTGTGATACCAAAGGTTCAAGTCCGGCAAAAAGAATCTTGCAACCAGCTTCAGCACCCTCGTAAGGATTTTGAATAAGCACTACATGACCCCTGTCATCCGTGCCTCTACGTCCAGCACGCCCAGCCATTTGAAGTAGTTCATTTGAGCTCAATAGGGTACGTCCACTGTCACTCCTTTTGCTGAGGGATGCAATAATGGCTGTTCTAGCAGGCATATTGATTCCCGCAGCAAGTGTTTCTGTAGCAAATACAACCTTAACAAGACCACGCTGAAACAGCTCTTCTATGAATGATTTCCATAAAGGTAGACAGCCCGCATGATGGGCAGCAACCCCTCGCAGTAACCCCTTTACTGAACTCTCCCTGATAGCATCCGGATACTTTAGGCGGAACCTCTTCAACGCTAATTCAACCTCACTTGCTTCACAGTCATCCAAAAGGTTGCAATCTTGAACATACTGAACGGCGGCATCACAACCTTTCCTGCTAAAAATAAACCATACTGCTGGTAGCATATCCCTAGCCTTAAGGTGCCATAATGTATCAGTAACTTGAGGCACCTATAAGAATGGCAAATAAAACAGTATGATCAGATCGATTGGTCAATAATTGCAGGAACATTGATATCACAGGTAGAAACATAATAAAACCTAACTAATTTAGTTTTCCAAGGACAAAGAAAGCAATTCGTGTAATGTGTCTGTGTCGTGTCTCAAAAGATTGATGCAGAAATCATACTTGTGAACGGTATATTAAGTTGATGTCATTCTTTGAAAGTGGTCGTCTAGACATGTTACCAGTACTGTCATCATAGCTAGTCTCACTAGTCCGTCTTCTTGAATTCCTCCTTCTCGATCCATCATCTTTATTAGATTTTGGTGCAGGAGCACTGAGTTGCAGATAATTGACTGACAACCTCCTGTTCATTTACAAAAAATGTTAATATCATTTGATGTTCCCCTATTTTCAAAGGAAAGAAGTACTGGGAAATAAAGTCAGTACAAATTATTTCATAATGAAATAAGATCAAACTACTGGCTTTAACCATTTTGATCATCTGTTAAGACAGCAGCTCAACAGCAAAAACTAGTGGGGAAAAAAGGAACAAGAAAAATACCTATTCATGTGTTTTCCAGATTTATCAAGAAGTGGTAATAAAGAAGTCTTCATCGAGAAATGCCAAGTCAGTGGTACTGGACGCTTTGTTGAAGTTACCAATTCAGTTTTACCATGAATCTAGAAACAGGATGAAGGGAAAATTCAATTAACTCTTGCAAGTCCTAACAATCAAATGTGAAGAAAAATGTAAAATTGAACAAATGAGGAAAAAACAAAGTCACCATGTAAGGCCTAAGTACCTGACCAATCCAACCAGCCAATTCATCTGGATTAGCAACTGTTGCGGACAAACATATGAGTTGAACCTCTTTTGGGGAATAAATAACCTGGAATATTTGATAACACTAATATTACTACTCTGATGACATTATTGGCATGATAACACTAATAAAAGAGGCATGATGGCAAAATGCACTTACAATTTCTTCCCACACTGTACCGCGAGATATGTCACTTAGATAATGAACTTCATCCAAGACTATTACATCCACGTGAAATAGTGAGTCCCGCGCAGAAGCCATTCCAACACTGCACTATGAAAACTAAGGTGAATTTTCCTTTACTCCAACAACAAACTCAGTCGCTGAATTGGAAAGCTAACATCATGAATATCTACACTAGTTCTGAAGAGATGGAATAGAAAGTTGTTCTGCAAAACCTAAACATACCTCTGATACAACATGTTGCGCAAAATCTCTGTGGTCATGATCAGAACCTGAGCCTCTTTGTTTATTGCCGAATCCCCCGTGAGAAGGCCAACATTGTCCTCACCAAAAGTTTCACTGAAATCACAACAACAAATCAGCTAAAATTCAACTTAGCTACTGACGTATGAGCACATCACCTACATTGCCAAACCAACAGGTCATAAACTGATAAAAGAGCAACTAACACTCATTCACATACCGAAATTCGCGAAACTTCTGATTCGACAAGGCCTTAAGCGGAGTTGTGTAGAACAATCTCCTTCCTTTAGCTACAGTAGCTACAGCAGCAGCTTCCGCTATCAAAGTCTTTCCGCTACTCGTCGGCGCTGACACAACTACTGATGAGCCTCTCAAGAATGCTTGTATAGCTAATCTCTATCCAAAATCAACACCTCAAAATCAGTACATGATACACAAATTGATACAGAGAAATCAGAAAATGTGAGTAGTCTAAATCAAAACACCACCTGAAACTTATCGATTCGGAAATCGTAGATAGAAGCAAGCGCGCCGTCGTCGATCATTTCCTCGCCGAACTGCTTGACGTCCTCGCAGAGCTTCTCCACTCTCTGCCACCTGAATTCCTCGCTTCGAATCGCCGGAGACGACTCCATGTCAATTTCATCGTCGCTTTGTTCGAGGCCGTCGTCGGAGATTTCGCCGGAAATGTCGTCGTACTCGTCGGCCGCGACGTCTTCTTCGTCGTCGTCCTCCTCCTCGAACTCGTCTTCCTCCTCATCGTCGTCGGCGTCGGAGAGCTGAGATTTCGCGGCGAAGGCGGAGCTAGGGGACTGGAAAGTGACTCGGAATCGGAGTAGATTAGGGGGAAGAGGTGGCGGTGGTGGCTTGGGGGAGGAGAAGGCTAGGGTTTGGGTGAGGTGGTGAAGAAAGGGAGGAGGTGAGGGTTTGAGAGAGAGGAGGCGCGTGAAGAAGAAGGTGGGAGAGGGTGAGAGGATAGAGAGTGTGTCCATGGCGGGAGAGATTTTTGGGCAAAATCTTGTTCAGTCCGTATTTATCGTCTGGGAGAATCATACGCCATAATTTGAGATTGGAAAAAAATCTCTCATACGGCTTGCCGTAAACGGCAGCTATCCACTAATAAATGGGCCTCAAGGTTTATGGGCCTTATTACCAAGTGAACAATGCCTGAACTGTACAGTGGTCCCACCGCCTCAAGGTTGATCTCTTCGATTACGAGCTGTTTGAAGCTCTGCGTATTCAAGTAATGTAGCCTTTGATTTCCAAAAGTATTTGTTACATAAATGGAAATGACGTATGGACTATAATCACTATATTTAGTTGAACCAATTGCTACATTTGGACGTGTTTTTCGGGCTGCTAATAGAACCTTTCTAAAGGGTTTTCGGCATTTTTTACCTCATGCAGCTTTTATACGGCATGCAGAATTCCTGATTAAATGTTAGAAATATGCCTTATCAGATCACCTAGTGCCGTTGATTTGTGCAAACTGATTGTCAAGAGTTAGTGTATGCAGTCACAAGTAATTCCCTGGACCATTCTGATTTAGGTTTATTGATATCAGATCTGAAACAACTACTACAACAAGCTGATTTCGCCATTCTTTGTCATGTCATGAGAGAATGTAACATGGTAGCACATACTATAGCTAGAGAAGTCAAGTTGGTTGTTCATTATGATAATTTTTTTTACCATTATTCTTCCGAACGTGGAGATGTTACTCTCTCAGGATTATAATGATGTTTAATCAATAAAGTTCTTCATTCCCTTAAAAAAAAAAATACTACATCTGGACAGACTTCATTATTATTATGCTAGGGTCTAGACACTGTTATATGAACCCACGTTACTCTTTTTCTGATGGTTCCAAATCAATTTATACCGATTAGCATTATATACCCTTTTCCAGTTTTCCATACAAACACATAGCATTCAATCAAAAATATAAAAACATAGCATTTTGTACATAAATCTTTTAATTAGAGGACCAATACCAAAAGGCCAAATAACTAAAGGGCATGATGTGTCTGTTTTGCAATTGGCAGTATAAAACAAAAAGGGTGGGCTGTGTTAGCGCCCCTTGGCAATATAATACCAAACAACACGCAGCACATCTTTGCTTACTCCCACCAAACACTTGGATGCCCCATTAAACACCAGTAAGGGGATCTATTTTAGTCAAACGTCTGCACTTACAACCCTTATATTTGTTTTTTCTTGTTTTTTCCTCTCTCAAAAGTCTTATAATCACTAGTCGCATCTGAAATGCTCTATCGATACATTATAACATAGTATCTGAGCATTTAACAGACGAAATTAAAAAGCACACTCAACTACACAAAAACCACTAAACGAGTCGAAGACATCGGACATCAGCATAAAGATTACTTAACGTGGAAATGACAATCTTGAAAATGAAGGTAATTTGCAATATATGGTAAATGGCCCAAGAAGTAGAAAATACTGTAAACTTGTAAAGTCCAAAAAATCAGCCCGTCACCTAATGACACCAGTAAGCCAAAGAAGACCCATCACAAAATGTTAATATTTTAAAGATTTTGATACCCCCCATTTCGCTTCTATCTCTCTCACCAAACCCCCTCACTCCTTCTTCACCAAACCCTCCTCCACCGGATCTCACTCTCTCCCAGAGCCGATCCAATCCCGCCACCATGGCTCTCTCCCGCCTCTCCTCCTCCTCCTCCGGATCCAGCCTCCTCAAACCCCTCGCCTCCGCCCTCTCCCTCCGCCGCTCCCTCTCCTCCGACTCCACCTCCCCGATCACCATCGAGACCTCCCTCCCCTTCACCTCCCACGTCTGCGACGTCCCCTCCCGCACCGTCGAGACCTCCGCCGCCGAGCTCATGAAATTCTTCCGCGACATGGCCCTCATGCGCCGCATGGAGATCGCCGCCGACTCGCTCTACAAGGCCAAGCTCATCCGCGGCTTCTGCCACCTCTACGACGGCCAGGAGGCCGTCGCCATCGGCATGGAGGCCGCAATTACCAAGAAGGACTGCATCATCACCGCCTACCGCGACCACTGCACCTTCCTCGGCCGCGGCGGAACCCTACTGGAGGTCTTCTCCGAGCTCATGGGACGCCAGGGCGGCTGCTCCAAAGGAAAAGGAGGATCCATGCATTTTTACAAGAAGGAGTCCGGGTTTTACGGCGGCCACGGCATCGTCGGAGCTCAGGTGCCGCTCGGATGTGGCTTGGCTTTTGGGCAGAAGTACTCCAAGGACGAAACGGTGACGTTTGCGCTCTACGGAGACGGTGCTGCTAACCAGGGGCAGCTTTTCGAGGCGCTTAATATCTCTGCGCTTTGGGATTTGCCTGCGATTTTGGTCTGTGAGAATAATCACTGTAAGTGTGATCAGTTTGATTGGTTTGTGTGATTTTTTTTAGATGCATTGCTTTCGGAAATGATAGGTTTACTGATTTGAATTGGTTTTACGCAGATGGAATGGGAACGGCTGAGTGGAGAGCTGCTAAGAGTCCGGCTTATTACAAGCGTGGAGACTATGTTCCTGGCTTGAAGGTCAGTTGAACACTGCTTAATTCGTGTCCTGAAGTTTTTAGCTACTTTTATAAATGATACGTGTTGTTTTAAGTAAAAGTATGGCGCGTTTGTCAAGTTCAAATTATGATCAGGAGTGTGCTGAAGTAATTTTACTGTGGCAACGGGTAGAATATTTTAGCTGATAAGGAGTTTAATCTCTTAGGAGTAGTTTTGTTCTTTTTGCTAATGTGTTTTGTGAACAATTTTCTACTTTGGAACAGGTAGATGGTATGGATGTGTTTGCTGTGAAACAGGCATGCAAGTTTGCAAAGGAGCATGCTTTGAAGAATGGACCCATTGTGAGTTTCATTTGTTACTCTGACAAAGTGTTTCAAGTTCTTTGGTCAAATTATTGCTTACATAAGTTGCCTTTAGTATTAACGCCACACAACGTAGTTTGATCACACGTATATTGAAACCTGATGTACTCGTAGGTTGGTTAAATGACTTTTGGTGTGAGAGCCCCTCACTTAGTCACTCCAGTATGATGTTAGAGTCTGCAAAGGGCATGTAACATTATAGCTAAAATGAACTGACTAGCATTTCTGCTTCATCAAAACTCCTGAAATTTTACACGAGTAAAAGAGAAATACTGGAAATGCAGTGGGTGTAGAATGTTTGGTTGAAGTTTTACACCATATGTGTTGGAAATTTTTTTCCCATGTTCTTAAAATGAAAATTTTGGGAGTGTTCAGGAAGTTAGCAAATACAATTTAGAAGTTGACAAGTCCTAATATTTTAGCAGTAAATAGATCAGACATCTTCTTGGCATGCTCACTTAAAAGTTGTCAGGTTCTGTGTGAGTTTGGTTCAGACAAAATCATTCCAATATTGTTGGTTCAAAACCAGCAAGTTGTTAGTTGATTGAGGCATTGACAACACTTAAAAACTTTTTTGAAGTTTTTATGTGAAAAATGATAGTCTACTGTTAATTTTCATGTATAATCTGACAAACTTTTTCTGTTTTTGTGCTTTCAGATTCTTGAAATGGACACTTACAGGTACCACGGTCACTCCATGTCTGATCCTGGGAGCACCTACCGTACACGTGATGAGATATCTGGCGTGAGACAGGTTTGATTTTACTGATGCAGCTTTTTGATTACTTAGTTAAGGGGATTATATCCACACCTTCAAATATGTATCTTCTCTTATTTTACCTGGTGATGTGATTTTAGGAGCGTGATCCAATTGAAAGAATAAGAAAGCTGATATTTGCTCATGATATAGCGACTGAGAAGGAGCTGAAGGTATTTTTTACTATTTTATATTCAATCTGGCTGGATTATATATTAAACTTTGAATTCCATTTTGGTATGCCTGGTTCCAATATCAAGGTCGAGTTCTTTAGAACAGTTGGTTTTGTCCTCATTTCTTATCTTGCGGGGGTATTGATCCCAGCTTACATGCCGGAAAGGAAATGTTAAAATGGGAATGATGCTGGAATTCAATTGATTTACTTGTGAAAACTGAATACGTTCTTCTAAATTTCTGTTCTTTCAGGATATTGAGAAGGAAGCAAGAAAAGAAGTTGATGAAGCCATTGCTAAGGCCAAAGTACGAAACTTGATATTCTTCTAATTTTAGTAGTTCCTTTCTGATATGGATGCAACTGTCTTTCATGATCATATACTGTTCACCCACATTTCTGATATTCGGTTTTGTTATGTTTCCAGGAAAGCCCAATGCCAGAACCCTTTGAACTTTTCACAAATATTTACGTGAAAGATTGTGGACTCGAGGTAATATTTATCTCCCTCAACCAGACATACTCACAGCCATACACCTTATTCTATAGTATTCACCATGAGCAGCAAATGAAGCTTATAGATCTTAGTTGAGAATGCCTCTTTTCACAAATGAAGCTTACTGTCACATTTGTGATTATATGTTGCTACCCCTGATAGGTCTCTGTCTTATTATAAGTTGCTTGTGTCTTTGGCAATATTAATGTGAAACTATAAAAGAATCTTGATCATCTTATGTTTGCCAATCTCTAGTTGATTTTACACCCAGGGAGAGTGACTCTGTTATTCAGTTCCATTAATAGACTTTAACAAAAATACAATGATCAAGAATGAATATGCATTAGTCATTTCGTTATGTGGAGTTCAGTTTATAACATAGTGGGTGTCAAAATAAGTGTTTCTGTAGTCTTGTGTATAAATCCATGACCTGATCTATTCAACTTTTGGAATTTGGTTCTCACTGACTTTCATGTATTAGCATTTATAAACTATTACTTGGCCCCTTTTCTTTGCCTCTTAAGTTATAGTTTGAAAGTTTAGTTGAAAAGACTTTTCTTACTTTCTGAATGTATATATGGTCCTTGCAGGCTGCAATTGCAGCTTAAGTTCATATCTACTCTCCACTAATCTCAATTTGCAACTGTTGTTGTTATACTGATAACGATTATTTTGTACTCTTTTGACTGCAGTCATATGGACCTGATAGGAAAGAAGTCAGGGCCGTGCTTCCATGAGTTGAAAGTGGAAGTTGTTGCAGATAACCAGTGACTGTTCCTCCCGTCGACCATGGAACCCTTTCTTACAAGTGCATTGCGCCTTCCGGTTATCCTGGAAAACATAAAAACAATAATTGGTTAAAGTCGAGATTTGCCATCTCTTCCTGATTATATTTGATATGCGTCATCTTCTTTGTATAGGATATTGTTTCTCCTCCCAAGTACTTGGGTGGAAATTTTGCATTCTAGGCATGTACATGATCTCGGGACGCGAGACATACTGCTTACACTGTTGGGATTGGCCTCAGTGTTTTTACCCTATTATCTTCGTGTCCTCCTGGAGTCGATTATGTTTAAGCGTTAACTTCTGGATGCGTTTTGTTCTTGTTACGTATGAATATATTGAATAGCGAAAGTTGTGCGTGGAATCAATACCAATGTATTGAATAGGAACAACCAACCTACCCTTGAACTTGTAACAAAATTATAAGAAAGAAATAAACTGAATATTCAACATCTAAGCATTCGCCGTTTTTCCATTTTGTTTCTTCTCGGTTTCTCTCTACTTCTCTCTTCCGATCTACCTGTAGAAGATGTGCATGCCAAGATCGGCAGTTGCATGTTGTTTTTTTTGGTGATCGAAGATCAGCAACTCATTGATTGTGGATAAACTGAGAGAAAAATGTTGATACATGCAATTATTTTGTGGGCATATGAGTTTCGGATCCTTAAATTTGGTAGATTTCGATTTAGATCGGGTCTTTTTCTCAATCCCCCTCTTCCTTTGCATTCTGGTTTCACGAATTTGGGTAATTTACTTTGTGCATGTCGTGATCATGTTTGCTTTTCTTCGATTTAGGATTTATTTGCTGGGTTTTCTGAAAGAGTTTCTTGAGTTTACTTTCAATCTTTGTATGTCAATGATTTGGGGTTTCAATGATGCAGGGGTTTAAGGTGTAATATTGGGTTTGTCATCAGCAAGGACAAGGGAGGTGGTTCTGGGTTTTTGGGTTTTTGATGTGAGGAGGAGGAGCATCGGTCATAATCAGGGTTGGAATTTACGCCAAACTTTTCGTCTTCCAGAAATTCAACTTCAGGTGAGTTCCTGATTCGATCAATTGATGTTTCTGCCCCTCTCTCTATGAGAAGCTTCTATTTCACTTAGTATTTGTATGTATAGGAATTTCAG
>NC_020494.1:22116741-22117717 GCF_000184155.1 Fragaria vesca subsp. vesca | reverse complement strand
TTCTATTTCACTTAGTATTTGTATGTATAGGAATTTCAGTATTTTCAGTATTTGGCTTTGCTATTTCTGTATTTGGGTTCTGAGGAAATTTGGGATGTTTTTTATTAAAAAAAGAAGAAAGATGGTGGAAATTCAAATTGCTTTGTTACTGTTTTCTCATAGGACTTTGAAATGGGAAATTTTAAAGTATATCACAAGATAGTGGAAATGTTGTATATAAGGTTTGTTGAAATTGGGGAGAGTAGATTAACGTTCATTTTTGGTCGGGTTTGCATTCGTGTTTGTTTGTGTAACTTCAAACTGCTTGGTTATTGTTTTTTCATAGTTTGATCACTTGATGTTGTGTTTACAGAATTCTTCTTTTATATCAGACTCATATACTCTTGAATTTGAATTTTTCGGATTTTAATCAAAATTGTTTACTTGAAATACTTTATTTGATGAAATATGGAAGATGCAATTATCAACTTGGTCATGGTCTTCATGCTCAATATTGGTGTATCAGTTTTGTATTTTATTCCTTTCATTTGTATAGGGTATCAATGTTTTCGGGGTTCGGTCTCAGCAAGAGGACTTAAAAGCATTGGGTTTTTGATTTTAAGGTTCATACGTTTTTGTATCTTTTGTATTTAGTATTTTAAAGGTTAAATAAAATATTACGGTGTGCTGTTAAATGTGCTTCAAATTCTTTTTGGTGATTAATGTGCAGCTCTGGAGTTTAGTGGAAAGGCAATCTGAATGTTGACAATCTTTTTGGTGATTAAAGGTATAGCTCCTCAATTTGAATGTGTTGATATATGGGTTCTTACACACTTGGTATATTCTTCTTGAATTGAATTCAGTGCTCTTTCTACTATTCATTTTTGTACAAAACTGGAGTTCGAATTGAGTTTTGTGTACTGATATATTAGTTCAGTTGTGTTTTGCTTTCCTTTTACCTTCTCAGTTCAACTGAATTAGTTTTCACTTTTTTACC
>NC_020494.1:22110716-22116721 GCF_000184155.1 Fragaria vesca subsp. vesca | reverse complement strand
CTAATGTTCGTATTGTATTTTTTTATTTATTTCTGCAAGCATGTTGTGAGAATCATCTGCCACTATTACTTTTATGAAGGTTAGTTGCTGAAACTTATTTTGTGTAAGAAATTTATTTCAAATACCTTCTGTATATGCAGGACATCTGGGACTCCATAGAGAATGATTATTTTTGTGTACAAGGTTACCTAGATGTTTTCAAGTAGGTATTACTTTCTCATATTATCCACTTTCTGATATCATGTATAATGATTGTTCTTGCCTTGGTCTTATTTGTTTGAATAACACAAGTCTTTATTTGGTATTTGTAAATATTCACCAAATATGTATATGGAGCCCTTAAATATACAAAGCAAAGCCCTTTATCAAGAAATGTCCAAAATATCTATTCTTATTCTGTTAATCTATTGTATTAGATGAACTCTGGCTTGGCCCTTCACACCTACCATCAGAGGTCTGGAATTTTGTTAGTTTCTTTTTCTCAACACTGAAATAGTCAATTATTATGATCAAATATGTGGATAACAACTCTGCATGGCCCTCACTTTTCCCAGGTTTGATAGAAAGAAGTTAAATTTGTGTTAAAGAATAAGACATCAGCTTACTTACACGGGAACACATAGAAAAAATTTGAACACGGCTTAAACCTTTAATGAGGAATTTAACATAGATCTCTGATTACTTACAAAGCCAAAGATTTATCCAGTTACCAAGCATTTCTTGATCCTCAAACTGTTTGGAACTTAACTAATATAGTGAGGCTACTTTAGTACTTTAGTACCATTATGCATCATTATAATCATATTGTTTCTTAATGGATTTGAATTGCTGTTATTTTATTTTTAATTTCTATTGATGTGATTGTTTTATCCTAAGGCAAATTAAAGTTTTAAGCCTGTGCAATCGTTTGCGTCTTCTGTACCGGTTCAGGAAACATCTTTGGCCTGTAATTGAAGGAAGAAAAACTCTGTAGCCCAGAGTTAGAAGGTGAGTGAGTGATTCGATTTCATGTGTTTTCAGTTCAATTGCCTGCTGAATTTGAGTTCACTGCATTTAAGGGAATATGGAAACAAATCAGTGTTAGAAATAGGCAGACCAATGCCTTTTATCACTGAATCTTAATATAATAAGAAAAGAGTTGTCTGAAGTAGTATGTATCATGCCCGTGCCTTCAACAATAGTCGCTTCACACGATTTGTTATTTTTTTTTTTTTTTTTTTTTTTTTTTTTTAAAGTTTGTGTAAAAATGTAGAAAGGATGCCTACTGGTTAAAGTCGTATAGTAACTGGTAGATATTTTTTTTTTTTTTTTTTTTTTTTATAAAAAAATTTGCTTCTGAGAACTCTGCACCAGTAAATGATATTCTTTGCTGTATCAGGTGTTGACATGCACATCTCAAGTTCAAGTTCACTGAAGAGCCAGAGGAACAGCACAGTTGCATGATAGACCAAAGTGCAGTTGCAATAAAAGTCCAGAGGAACAGTCCAATTCTATTTTCTTCAAGTCCGTTTATGTGGACAACACATCTATACCCTTCTTAATCAATGTAATATGCAACACATAATTTTAATGCAATGTTAACCTATTCCATATTTGTTCTACTACGTTAACAACAACAAAGTAACCGCGGCAGCGCGCGAGTTGCTGACTAGTCATAAACAAAAGTTGGATCCAAATATGCTACAGAAACTAAATTTACAATTTATTCTGTTTGTAGAAACTTCACAGTTTTCGCTAGGCAATTTATGGTGCTGATCTATCAATATCAAAGCTGTTGCACAACATATTGCTATCCACTAAATATACTGTAACACAACATTTTGAGAGCTTACTAATCTGTTAAGGAGTTGGCAATGTTGTGAGCTTACTAATCTGTTAAGGAGTTGGCACTCTCCTGATTAGCACCCTGAAGATCTGGGAGATCAGAGCTTGATGGAGAACTTCATCCACCTCTTTCTCTCAACATATTTGAGACAGGGCTGCATCACAAGGCCAATCACTAAAGCAATAAGGCTCACAACAACAACCTTGCGCTTAGAAAGAGCCAACACTACTCCAATTAGTAGGGTTGGTGGGGTGCACAAAAGAACAGCTCCAACTGTTCCAATAGGAATCTTGTAAGGCCGAGACGCAGCTGGGTATTTCATTCGTAATCGTATAAATGCTATGAACTCCAAAATCATTCCAACACAGTACAAGAAGTTTTCTGCAGCTACAATCTCTAGAAAGCTTAGCCAAGATAACAAAAGGACTCCAGAAGCTGAGAACAAAATGCCAATGACTGGGGTTCCATAACGAGACCGCTTACCAAAACACTCAGGCAGCATCCCTCTTTCTGCCATCCCTAGAAGTTGGAAAGAGTCGCTACTCATTTCAGCCACAAACATCCCCATATTTGACATGGCTGCAGCCCCTTGGATCCACCATCTCAACCAAACTCCCCCAACAATTTTTGCAATATCAGAGAAGTAGCCATCAGTCCACAACTCAGGATCAAGTTGAACAGCGCCAGTACCAATTAAAAGGGGGAAGAAATATGCAACAACAACCAAATAAAAAGCATAAAAGAGAGCCCTGGGGAGAGTCTTCTTTGGGTTCTCTACCTCTCCAGCAATTGTACTTATCGAATCCCAATAGTTCAAATTCCAAAAGAGAGTGTTCAAATACAAATTCCAGTTCACATTGTGTAGACTCACCACTAACCATCTTGAAGGCTTCAACTTAGGAATTGCCACAAGTCCCATAACCACAAAAGGAATGAACGAGAAAATCCCTAAAAATATAGCAACCCATCCGACAATGGTTAAACCCCTATAGTTTAAGTAAGTGAGAAGCAATGTCAAAGCTACCACTGCTTCGATTCTTGGAACTCCATAGCCTAAAGCTGGTATGGCTGACTTCAAGTAGTCCAAAAACAGAACAGGGTACAAAGCATTATCAATGACTCCACTTAACCATTTCACCCATCCTACTTGGAACCCCCAATATGGACCCAGGGCTGAAGAAACCCAAACCACATAACCCCCATTCACAGGGAACATGGTACCCATCTCTGCAGTAATCAAGGCCTCAGGAACACTCCAAATGAATGGAAACACCAAGAATCCGATTAGTGCTAGAAGGGGACCGGCAGCCCTGACAATGTCCTCAACACCAATTGGACCGCCAGATACCTCATAGAAGATGAGGAAGACAAGGGGGAGGACTGAGACTTTCTTGAAGTCATTTACCCTAGGGGAACTTGCTTCACCAACTCTAACATATTGGGGATCGTTGTACTCTCCCATTTCAATAAAGCCTTCCATAGTTGTTGTGGTCCTCGGTTCCTGCATTCAGCATCAAGTTTTCAATTTTACAAGGGTTTTCTTTTGGTGTCAATTTAAACAAGGCATTTATATAGCACCTCAAAGTAAACCTATTCTTACAAACCAGCAAAGTCCATATTTTTACATCTACCTAACCTATGATCAGGCTGATCAGCAATATTGTAAATAAGGGGTTTTCGATTTAGAGAAAGAAATTAATCAGCATGAAAATAACAAATTGGGCACTCACAATTTCATGATTCACCAACAAAAATGTATACATAAATAGTAATCATTCAGAAAAAATACACTAAAAGATGAACTAATTGTTAGACACTAATAAAAACAGAAAGCTTCAGCAGTAGAGATAGGTCTGTTGCAATGGGCAATAAAGTTCGATGCTTCAATGAAACTAGGAGTTAACTAAGCAATAGAGTTACAATTAGAATAAGCTGGAGAGAAGTTAGATAATATGGAAATGGACAAACCAGGAACAGATTGCAGCAACTCTTGTTTGATGATATAGATAGGGTACTGAAATTTTCACACCCGTTTTCACAAACCACACACCCCATGTGTTGATTTGACCAAACCACCCTTAAATTTCTTTGTGCTACCTTTTCATTCCTTTCAATCCACACAGCAAAGACCGTATCTTTAATAATATCTTTAATAATGAACAACGACCAATAATGTTATATATGTATTGAAGCCAATATATACCATACCTGGACTTGATGATGATGATGTCTATGAGTAGACTCTGTTGACCGTGAGGTATCAGAAGACGGAGCTACGGAGTTGCCGTCACTAGCACCGTCGTGTTGCTCTCTTCCATCTTGGACACTATCCGATGAACCTTCCATGCTTCACAGAGAGAGAGAGAATGAATTCTTATATTAATTTGCAGAGGGATAAAGAAGAGATCTTGTGAATGTAGCGTGACTAATAGTTTGTTTTCACTAAAATCCGTGTGAGATAGTCTTATTTCCTTGTACATTTTCCTGGACACTTTCCTCAACACCAATTGGACCGCCAGATACCTCATAAAAGATGATGAAGACAAGGGGGAGGACTGAGACTTTCTTGAAGTCATTTACCCTAGGGGAATTTGCTTCACTAACTCCAACATATTCGGGATTGTTGTACTCTCCCATTTCAATGGAGCCTTCCCTAGTTGTTGTGGTCCTCGGTTTCTGCATTCAGCATCAAGTTTTCAACTTTACAAGAGTTTCTTTTGGTGTCAATTTAAACAAGGGATTTATATAGCACATGAAAGTAAACCTTTTACAAATCAGCCAAGTCCATATTTTTACATCTACCTTACCTATTATCAGGCTGATCAACAATATTGTAATAAGGAGTTTTCGATTTAGAGAAATTAATCAGCATCAAAATAACAAATTGGGCACTCACAAGTTCATGATTTACCAACAAAAATGTATACATAAATAGTAATCATTCAGAAAAAATACACTAAAAGATGAACTAAGAAACACAAAAAGCTTCAGCAGTAGAGATGGGTCTGTTGCAATGGGCAATAACGTTCGATGCTTCAATGAAACTCGGAGTTAACTAAGCAATAGAGTTACAATTAGAATAAGCTGGAGAGAAGTTAGATAATATGGAAATGGACAAATCAGGAACAGATCGCAGCAACTCTAGTTTGATGATGTAGATAATACCCTCCATTACAAAACATAGGAAGTTTGAAATTTCAGCTCAGTGGCTCAAAAAGGGAGAGACGATGTGTCAGTAGTGCAAGTGAGCTTCAGCCTTCAAGCCTACGCTTGAAGCTGAGCTACTTCAAACTGCAAACCGCAACATCGTTGAATCGTTTTAATTCTGGAAAGTGAAATTTTTACTCCACGTGCCTTATACAGGCTCCTTTCCTATTTAACACAAAAAAAAAAAAAAAAAAAACCAGATTTTCAACTTTAAAAAAATATTCATATCATAGACAAAAAACCTTAACAAATAGCCGAGGTTAAGATTTTCCAAACTCTAAAGACTAGTTTTCTTCTAGCTTGGGTCTTGATTTGTTTGTTATTTTTGATCAGATGGTCAAAGTCACATCTAACATTTTTAAATGCGTCTTTTTGTAGGGTACACTCTAATCACTGAATTATTTTGAGAAGTGATTAGTTTTATTCTGTTTTTTCTTTAGCATCATATTGTTGGAAAAATTGTCATTGGGGTTTATTTTGTACTAATTGCATGATAGGTTTACCCATGTAATTTTGTGATATAAGACATGTCATAGGTGAGGTCATAGCAGGTGAAGAGATATGGCGGAGGAGAGAGAGATAAGAGACGATAAGGAGAGACGAGGGTGAACTCAACTAAACCACACACCCCATGTGTTGATTTTACCAAACCACCCTTATATTTCTTTGTGCTACCTTTCCTTTCCTTTCAATCCACACATCAAAGATCGTATCTTTAATAATGAACAACGACCAATAATGTTATATATGTATTGAAGCCAATATATACCGTACTTGGTCTTGATGATGATGCCGATGAGTAGTCTCTGTTGACCGTGAGGTATCAGAAGACAGAGCTACGAAGTTGCCGTCACTAGCACCACCATGTTGCCATCTTGGACACCATCCGATGAACCTTCCATGCTTGAGAGAGAGAGAGAGAGAGAGAGAGAGAGAGAGAGAGAGAGAGAGAGAGAGAGAGAGAGAGAGAGAG